>NW_020651053.1:0-437 GCF_003573695.1 Papaver somniferum | reverse complement strand
TTAGAGAAGTTTCGAGTGTACATTCGAAAAATACACACTCGAAAAGACTAGAACGCTACAATTTAGCTCAAGAGGTGTCTATTTTGATTGAAAACATGCTTATTATCA
This sequence comes from Papaver somniferum, assembly GCF_003573695.1. Lineage (NCBI taxonomy): Eukaryota > Viridiplantae > Streptophyta > Magnoliopsida > Ranunculales > Papaveraceae > Papaver > Papaver somniferum. The sequence continues at coordinate 329 of NW_020651053.1, read as the reverse complement.
GGACATGTTGGTCTATAGACCCACATGATCTTGATATTTCAGCCAAATTTTGAAGTCTAGGCCTCATAAACAAGATTTATCTACTTAGAGAAGTTTCGAGTGTACATTCGAATAATACACACTCGAAAAGACTCGAACGCTATAATTTAACTCAACAGGTTTCTATTTTTATTGGAAACATGCTAATGATCAGGACATATTGGTCTATAGACCCAGATGATCTTGATATTTTAGCTAAATTTTGAAGTCTAGGCCTCATAAACAAGATTTGTCTACTTAGAGAAGTTTCGAGTGTACATTCGAATAATACACACTCGAAAAGACTCCAA
>NW_020651052.1:0-434 GCF_003573695.1 Papaver somniferum | reverse complement strand
ATTGGAAACATGCTAATGATCAGGACATGTTGGTCTATAGACCCACATGATCTTGATATGTTAGCCAAGTTTTGAAGGCTAGGCCTCATAAATACGAATTTTCTACTTAGAGCAGTTTCGAGTGTACATTCTAATAATACACACTCGAAAAGACTCGAACGCTATAATTTAGCTCAAGAGGTGTCTATTTTGATTGAAAACGTGCTATTGGTCAGGACATGTTGGTCTATAGACCCACATGATCTTGATATTTTAGCCAGGTTTTGAAGCCTAGGCCTCATAAACACGAATTTTCTACTTAGAGCAGTTTCGAGTGTACATTCGAATAATACACACTCAAAAAGACTCGAACACTATAATTTAGCTCAACATGTTTCTATTTTTATTGGAAACATGCTAATGATCAGGACATGTTGGTCTATAGACCCAGATGA
>NW_020651051.1:0-703 GCF_003573695.1 Papaver somniferum | reverse complement strand
AGTCATCCTCCACATGCAGTCACACTATCACATCAACACCATAGGGAAGGGACAGAGAATGAAATTCTTTGATATTGTTTACCCTTACCCACCATAAATTAGTTGTCTCATTCGAAACCTTGTTATTGGAATCTCCAGTCAGCAAGGTTGAGTATCCTTCATGGCAAGTTTAATTAATTGAGCCTAAGCCCCATCCCCTTCGATGTTTTACTAACTATCTCCTTGGGCAAACCTTTCGTCAAAGGGTTCGCGATATTTTCCTTGGACCTTGTCCAATCTATGGAAATAACGCCTGTGGAGATTAGTAATTTCAAAGAATCATGTCTTCTACGCATATGTATAGACTTTCCATTGTAGAAGCTATTCTTAGCTTTACCTATTACAGATTTGCTGTCACAATGTATAGATATAGCTGGCACAGGCCTATGCCAGAGAGGAATATCTTCTAAAAAGTTTCTTAGCCATTCGGCCTCCTCTCCTGCTTTATCTAACGCAATTAATTCCGACTCCATAGTTGAGCGAGATATACATGTCTGTTTGGAACTCTTCCAAGATACAAACGCACCTGCTAGAGTTAATACATATCCACTCGTAGACTTAGACTCCTCTGAGTCTGCTATCCAGTTCGCATCGCAAATTCCCTCAAGGACGGCCGGATACCCTTCGTAATTCAAACAAAAGGTCATTGTGTACTTCAAGTACT
>NW_020651050.1:0-405 GCF_003573695.1 Papaver somniferum | reverse complement strand
GCCTGCACAAGCTGTCATTATCTCCGCTTGCACCTGATACGGAAATGGAGGTTGAGACTTAAAGATCAAGAAACGAGACTTCACAATACCGAACAATCTTTCAACTACATTCCTCAAAGAAGCATGACGCATGTTAAATAATTCTTCAGCCTTTTTCGCATGATTACCTGGTTCCGTATTCTTATTCTTCCTAACATTCTTTTTCTTCTTGTTGTTTTCAGCAGGTTGGATGGATTTTTCCATTCTAGGGTGTGACATGTTAGCTACATTAGTACTTAGACTAATACTAGAACTTAACAAAACAAGGATAGTAATAACACCAAACAGTCTAATGTAAACATGATAAAAAAATGTGATACTAGATTACACAGTACTAACACGCAGAGCTACTTAGCCAAATTGTTA
>NW_020651049.1:0-490 GCF_003573695.1 Papaver somniferum | reverse complement strand
AAAAAACGAAAGGATCTTACAATCTAAAAGAATTGTATAACCTATAAGAGTTAAGCACGAAGGTTTCACATACCATTTTAGATAACCAATACCAAAACCGAAACTACAAGTAATTTGGTTTTAATATGTTATCAAGGAAAAATTGCCAGAAGCAATTTTCCCTAATAGTTTAACAAATTGACTAAGAAACTTAGTTCCCTTGCTAAACCGATTGCATAAATACAATCGCTTATTTCGATATGACCAAAATAAAGATCAGAATTAACTTTATTTTTCTCATCAGGCACTAATTATTCAGACAATAACTTAGACCTTTCACTTTAGACAAGACAAATACTAGGTTAGTTAACTAATATTTCTTGTCAAGGCATTCAATTAAACTTGAATACCCGAATCCTTTTACCTTTGATAAGTCTAACTAAGATCATAATTAACTTAGTTTCTCTTATTCCGAATCGAATTGGACTAAACAAATTATCCCGTATTTTTT
>NW_020651048.1:0-464 GCF_003573695.1 Papaver somniferum | reverse complement strand
CAATTATTGTGAGTACACATAGCTATTGTCAACGATTTTCATCTTGCAATGTTTTTAGATTTATTTATTCAAATTCTAAAGTTTATTTGGAAGATGATTTTGCAGTATTAATCTTTTTTGGTTATGTATATTGCAAAAATAATTTTATGGGATATGTGTGTTTATGTCCGTGAACTATAATTGTCCCATATATGTCAAAAGTTGAGTCTATTATATGTCATTATGCAAATATTAATGGAAAATAGAATGAACTTTTAATAACAAAGATTAAGTTTATGGTATCATTATGCAAATATTGATGAAAATAGAATGAATCTTTGAATATTCTGCAGTATTTTTATAACTACGGATCTTCAACAACTATGATGCTGAATTGAGCACTTCAGAATCACTGGAGTACTTGGAAGTAACGAAGATTTCGAGTAATGTTGAAGAACCAAGGAAATCAAGCATTTGGATGAGAA
>NW_020651047.1:0-382 GCF_003573695.1 Papaver somniferum | reverse complement strand
TATTAATAAGATTACGGTAAAGTATCGTTTTCCTATTCCTCGGTTAGACGATATACTTGACCAGCTTCATGGTGCTACGGTTTTTAGCAAATTGGATTTGCATAGTGGCTACCATCAGATTCGTATACGGCCAGGAGATGAATGGAAGACTGCTTTTAAAACGAGGGAAGGACTTTATGAATGGTTGGTGATGCCGTTTGGTCTCTCCAATGCTCCTAGTACATTTATGCGCATAATGAACGAAGTATTAAAACCATTTTTGGGTAAGTTTGTTGTCGTTTATTTCGATGACATCTTGGTTTATAGTACTAACTTGGATTGTCACTTGTGTCATCTTCGTGAGGTCTTAGTAGTTTTACGCCAGCAACATTTCTTTGCTGCT
>NW_020651046.1:0-319 GCF_003573695.1 Papaver somniferum | reverse complement strand
GTTTATCTAGTTTACCGTTTAGTCTCAAAAATCAATTTCCGACTTATAACGAAGTGCGTAGACTTTTTTGAGTTAACGTATATAAAATTCAACATTTTTATGAACTCTTTCTTTTTGTGTTGGCTTTGTCTTTCGAATTGATTCAAGATAGATGAAATTTGTTAGGATTTGGATTAGTTTTGCTTGCCCTTTCGTCCTTCTTCTATTGTGAAATTTGACTTCCTTTATATAATCTTGAATCGACATACATAGAAATGCAATTTTTACTAGACGTACTGCCTTAGAACATATTAATTGTGATTACAATACATTTTTCAAA
>NW_020651045.1:0-632 GCF_003573695.1 Papaver somniferum | reverse complement strand
CGGCAATGGAGGTGGAGGTAGTGGTAGTGGTGCCGGAGGTGGTAGTGGATGGATGTTGGTACTGAAAAAGCGGGGTCTAACAAAACCACCTAATATTTCGATTAGCAACTTGTATGGACAAACTCCGAAATACTTTGCTAGAGATTCAACTAGACAGTCAAACTCAATCTAAGATAAAGTATCTCAAGGAGTTAATATCTCTCACTTGTTTTGATTAATACTCAAGCTAAAACAATAGAGAGTCTTTATAATCAAACACAAGGAATAACTTGGACGGTACCAAACACCAATGTCCAAGGATCAATCAACTACAATCAACAACCAAAGATCGGATTAGAGAAGTTGATGATCTTAACGCACAACCTGTATTATTTCAATTATATAAAATATAATGCGGAAAAGAAATAACACAGACACCAGAAGTTTGTTAACGACGAAACCTCAAATGCAGAAAAACCCCGGGACCTATTCCAGATTAGATACACACTGTATTAAGCCGCTACATACACTAGCCTACTGCAAACTAACTTCAGACTGGACTATAGTTGAACCCCTATCAGTCTCCCACTGATACAAGGTACAGTTTCACCTCTACACCTCTGATACCAGCAGGATACTACGTACTTTATTCC
>NW_020651044.1:0-405 GCF_003573695.1 Papaver somniferum | reverse complement strand
TTCGTTCAGAGCTTGTTGCTGTTCGCGCTGAGTTAGAGCAAACTCGCGGCCAAGTTTCAGCTTTCACAGGTTTGGTTCTTTTTTCTCTTTTTCCCTCGCAGTGTGTCGTCATTCCTCTATTTCTTAGTTGTTCTGTCTGAGTCTCCCCACCCTATCTCCAGTGGGTGGCATCCCCGAGCTGATATGGCTTCGAAACGAAACAGCACGACAAAGATCTCGTATTAAAGATCTTGTTGAGAAAATTAAGAGTGAAGCCAAGAAATGTGATGCTCGGGATGAGGTATGGCGCGCAAGGCATGTTCAGATGGTCGACATGCAAAATCTGTATAACCATGACCGTGCTTTATTTAATGGTACGCTGTTGTGGACACGTGATAGTCTGCGGGAATCCCGTGAGCGTACTTC
>NW_020651043.1:0-2332 GCF_003573695.1 Papaver somniferum | reverse complement strand
TTTGAGAAGATGAGTAAATTTCATTGGTGTTGAATCCGTTAATTGAATTGAGTTCGAATTTGATGAATGTTAGGTTGCAGGAAGGATCTTTAGATGGCCTGAATGTGTCTGTGTTTCTTTAAATGCAAAATTAGTTTAGTTTTGCAATTTTGAGTTTTTAAATTGATATACCAAATGAATTGGATGAATGTTAGGTACTTAGGTTGTAGGAAAGGAACTTTAGATGGCCTGAATGTGGAAGGAAATAGCCCAGAAATCGATTTCTGGCGAGTTGACTCAACAAAAATCATTTAACCCGTGAGCACTCGTGAACCCGCAAGCTTTACCCGGGACGGGCACGAGTTGGATAAATAACCACCCGTGAAGAATTTCAACCCGCAAGCTTAGGCTTGTATTAACCCGTAACCCGCGAGTTGGTCACAAGCCAGCCCCGTCCCGCCCGTTTGCCAGCTCTACTCAGGGAACTTGTACAATGAAGAGAAAGGAGCGCTGACCAAGGTGGGATGCCATATCATCTTAAGATTTAAATCTTGAAGGTTACTAAACGCTAGGTACTGAGGATGATTCCCCAAGAATTAAGGCTCACCACTAGACATACAGATACTACCTTCCGTCCCTACAAGAAATGAAGATAGCTTGACTACTGATATAGCCTTGGAGTTGGAGTTGCTGATTAAAAAAAAAAAGATATAGCCTTGGAGTTGGTAACGGTTTTAACTAACCAAAGAAGATCTCCACTAACAATATTCCCAGACCCGTACCAGTAGTGAACTTATACGGGATAGATTAAACTATCCCCTCCTTTAGTAAACACTTTCACCAACTTGTAATAATCTATATTTTAATCATAGCCTAATGTATAGATGGAAAACAAGTCTAACAGATGCATGGACGGACGTTCTGCCGTCCAAATCTTCACTCGGTGGTTCAGGAAGTTCTTGTACTCACTGGTGGCGGGGTTCTAAAGACACAAGAATATGGTAAGACCATGGGAAACTTGTAAGCAAACCAAACCATTGTTGCATGAACATGATAACCTGGACCTGCAGATTTGAATGGGAAATCCATTCAGACAACACTATCTTGAAATTCATTCGTCATGCTGCTTCTGACAATGAATTATAACTTACGGAGTGCAATACATAAGACCAGTTAATCTCATCTGAACATTTTAATAATCTTAGGAGTAGAAATTAGATCTAGCCAACTTTTACACACACACTTACATGCAAATGTGGATTTCACTGGTACCCTTATGAAGATTTCAGTGTAGACTCTTCTGGAAGGCAGGAAATATTTGCTTCTCTATTTCTAGTTTCCTGTAGTGTGTGGAGAGAGAAAGAAATTAGGGTTTTTTCTTAAGTTAGAGAACTCAGCGCAGTGCATACGGGAGGATGAAGAAGAGGTTAGAGATGTCGTTAATCCGACCTGGGATGGTTATTGTGCTTTCATTTGGTTCAGTCTGTCCTATTACCTGTATCCGGTCTAGGGTTGGGTGGTCAGTTCGATCGCTCTTTAAAAATCAAGCACTACGATTTATTTATTTCTTGAAGATCTTTGTTTACGATGAATAGGCAATGCCCGCAATTATTAGTATGCTCAAACAGGTTGGTTTTGGTTTTTAAATCTATTCAATTGGATGAAAGCAATCTCAGTGTTTTTGTTACACGTCTTTTTTGTTTGGTGATTCTCTCGTTGATGCATGCCGGAAACAAAGGACTATCTTATCACCTCACCTACCGACTCACACATATGAGAATGAAAGATAGCTGGAATAAGAAGTACTAACAGTAAAGATGTTTCATATGGGTTCTGATTAAATTTTGACCGATAATCCTAAGGGACTGGACTGCAAACACAAAGAGAAAAATACTTCACTGATAAGGATTCTTATATTTCCCTAGAATCAAATACAAAAAAGATTGATTGTTTACAAGAATCTTACAAAAAAGAGGACAAGAAAATCGAAATTCTATATGTGAGATTGTATTGCTCTAGAGACTGGATAAAAAACGCGATCCTTATTATATACCAAAAGGTTTGCAAGATAGAACATAACAAAGAAATCCGACAAAGGCGATTTTTTCTTTACGTTTCAATTTAAAGCCTCCAAATCAAATACATAAGTACTGGAGCTGAGGGAAACAAGGCTTTCGACATAATTTTCTACATTCCTCACCAGCTTTCGAAGACATTGATATGTTTCTCCCTTCGCGTCATATAGAATCAAATCACCGCGATACGCAAGTAAAATCCTTCCGTTTTTAATAGGCCACAAGAGCCTAAAAAAGGAATCCCCCGCAACAAATCTCAGGGTAATGGAAGAAAGTTT
>NW_020651042.1:0-586 GCF_003573695.1 Papaver somniferum | reverse complement strand
AGCTAGGGTTTCTGAATTCTTACCTAATTTGATGTTGCTACATCAAATTGAACGTGACCCATTACTCTACTTGTCCTTCTCTACCTCTCCATGCCTTCAATTTCACTCTAGCTCAACCCAATTTATCAATTTTGCACGCCTAGGGTTTCTGAAAGAGAATGTGCAAAAGTTGAGAAATTAGGTGGACTAGGGAGATGGGAGCAGATGGTATTGGTTACTTTGAGTGATAGGGTGATGATGGTGGAGGTGTGGTGGTGGCAGTGGAGTTGGTGGTGATGATGGTGGTGCGGAAGTTGCAGGAGGTGGCTCTGCAGAGGGGAAGATGGAAGAGATGGCTCGACTGTGTTTGGAGAGAAGGGTGTTTGGTTAGGTGGATGGGCTCGGGTGATAGGGTATAAGGCGAATGCATCGAGTCTTGATGTACTGTGACTCTGAGCTGCGAGATGCGAAGATGGTAGGTAGATCGGACGGTGATGCGGAGGTAAGCGAGGAACGACCGTTGGATTATATGATACAACAAAATGAGCGGTACTTGATGGAGTTAGGTACTGTAGTGTGAGGCGGAGATATCAAACTTCGATGAACA
>NW_020651041.1:0-330 GCF_003573695.1 Papaver somniferum | reverse complement strand
TGATGTTTATGGGGGAATGGTTGTGTGGTTGGAGAGGCTCGAGATGGTGAAGAGGTACAGGAGATCGAGAAGGAGAAATTGCAGGGCTCTGCAATGGTCGGGGAGAACGATAGTTTTGGGGAAAGGAAGTGTTTGGCTGAAGGTGAAGATATTTGATGTTGTGGTGTTGGGCAGATATATCGTATTTGATGATCAGCGAATGAAAGACGTTGGATGATCACATCTGGATTAAATCGAACGGCACGATGGAAACAGGCATGGAGCAACCGTTGGATGTGTGATACATCAAAACTGACGGCTTAGATTGGAGTTAGGTACTGTGATGTTTGA
>NW_020651040.1:0-1852 GCF_003573695.1 Papaver somniferum | reverse complement strand
TGGTGTCCTTCCAATTACTTCTTTAATATATTTGCAATTGTTTTATTTGTTGCTTCTACTTTCCCATTAGCTTTTGGATACAAAGGAGTTGACTTTCCACATTTTATCTTGAATGCATTAAGTAACATTTCTATTCTTCCCCTCAAACTGTTTTCCATTATCAGATACCAACTGTGCAGGAATTCCAAATCTGCAAATGATATTTTCGAATATGAATGTAAAGTTATCTTTGTCGCGAATATGCTGTACTGCCTTCACTTCTGTCTATTTTGTGAAATAATCTGTTGCGACTATTAAGTATCTTCTTTGTCCAGTTCCTGGTAAAAATGGCCCCACAATATCTAAGCCCCATTTTCCAAAGGTACACACACTGGTTGAAGATGACAATGGTTCTCCTGGTGAATGTATTTTCTTTCCATGCCGCTGACAATCTTCTCAACGTCTTGATATTTGTTTTGCATCTTCATGCATGTATGGCCAGTAATAACCTTGCATTTTAGCTCTATGTGCCAAAGATCTTCCTCCACTATGATTGCCAGCATCTCCACTATGTAACATTTTCAGCACCTTTTCTCCTTCCTCTCGTGTCAAACATCTGAGTGATGGTCCACTAAAGGATTTTCGGTATAGCAACCCATCTCTTAATTCATAATTCGTTGCTCGACTCTTTAACTTGTGTGTTTCCAATCTATTTCTTGGTGTTTCTCCTTTCGCCAAATATGCATGAAGTTCCATTCTCCAGTATGGGACATTATTTATTTGTTCTTCTTTTTCATTATCTATTATCATCACATCCACATCTTCCTCTTCTTTATTGATTGATGGTGACATAAGTGTTTGTATTTTTATGCATCTTGTAGTTGGATCTGTCATCATGCTTGATATGAAAGCAAAAGCATCTGCAAGTCTATTATCCTTTCTTGAAATGTGCCTCCATTTTATTTTTGGTATTTTCGCTTATAATTCTTCAACCAGCTTCTTGTATTTCTTCAAGGATGGTTAATTTTTAGTATACTCTCCTTTTATTTGGTGAATAACTAGCTGCGAATCACTAGTGATCCTTGCATTTTCTAGTTTCATTTCTATTGCGAATTTTAAGGCATGTATCACAACTTCATATTCTGTTTCATTATTAGTGGATGCAAATTCTAATCTGAGTGAAAAAGCCATCTTTATTCCTTCTGGCGAAATTAAAACAATTCCAACTCCATTTCCTTCTCCATTTGATGATCCATCTACCAATATTTCCCATCTATTTGGTTCTGTTAATAAATCTTTTGGATCTCCATGCTCTTTTTCTACATCCATCATTTCTTCTACTGCTTCATCTTCTTCTAAAGGAAATTCTGCCAAGAAATCCGCAACAACTTGTGATTTTGGTGAAGACAAAATTTCATATTTAATATCAAAATGGACTACTTGTGCATTCCATCTCTCCACCCTTCCTGATCTTTTAGAATTCTTCATCACTGATTCAATTGGTACTTTTGTTAATACCTTTATCTTGTGTGCTTGAAAGTATATGCGGAGCTTAAATGATGCATAAACTAATGCTAAGATTAACTTTTAAATCTTTGAGTAATTCTTCTCAGCAGTATTAAAAGTTTTGCTAATGTAATAAATGGGTTTCTCCACTCCTGCATCTATTCGCAATAACACAACACTTAATGCACGCGTCGTTGTCGCAAGGTATATCAATAATTCTTCTCTTGGTTCTGCTTTTTGTAAAATAGTTGTATCCATAAGATGTTATTTGATTCCTTGAAAAGCCTTTTCACATTCATCACTCCATTTAAATTTTGCACCCTTTTTGAGTATATCGAAAAAATATTTGCATTTGTCTGATGATCGC
>NW_020651039.1:0-978 GCF_003573695.1 Papaver somniferum | reverse complement strand
CTCCTGACGGGAAGAGGGTCTCTGTGAATTCAGGAGGGTTGCTGATTTTCTTTGCCCCGATTTTGGAGAGGTCGTTCCTGATCTTCGCGTGTGATGAAATTGAATTGCTGATGTTTTTCTACTGGGAGTTTAGGAGCAACGCGAGCCTCTTCATCTATAAATGCGCGTCCTGCTGAAGTGCTTGCGCCAGATGTTAAAAGTATTCCTTGTCAGCTCCATCTGGGGTTGACGTGACTTTTGTGGCAGCCGCTCGTTAGTGTCTTGAGGAAAATAGTTATGCCCTTATGAGTTGTAGCCATGTCCGTCTGAGACCTACGAGAACTTTTTGTCTTTCCATCAAATCAACAGTGGTAAGGGGAGGTTGGATTCCCCTGGCTCCTCCAGTCTCTCGTCCCAGTGATGGAGTAGCAGCGACTCTGGTGACGGTTGGAGGTGTCAGACATGTAGAAACGTTGGGAGAGGCGGTTGCGGCTCTGGCGATCGGTGGTGTAATACCTGAAGGAACATTTTTCGCGCTGCTAGTGATGGGGGTGGCGTATTAATGCCATTGGAAGGAGCGTTAGTACCATGGAGGATTTCAACACTAGTGTTCTCATAGTTTGTTGCTTATCTGGACCTGAGTTCTACCATCTTGAGATCGTGTGGAAGAACGGTATTGGAAATTGGAAATTGATCTTGTAACCGAGAGATTAATCTCTCACTGTAGTCGCCAATTGTTTTTGGGTGAAAACCGTTTCTGCTGATTTTGGTAATTTTGGGTGTGTGTAGGTGGGAAACGAATCTAAACCCTAAAAAATGTACTGCACGGGAGTAATTTTGATTCGAGAGATCAATCTGTACAATCCTGGCCTAAACCAAGAAATGGCCATTCCAGGATTTCTTCGGTCACAAAGAGAAGGAGAAGGGTTGGTCTTAAGGAGGGAAGCGAAGAAAGTGTGGAGACCAGAATAGTTGATTATGGAAGTGTGGGCGTTTTGT
>NW_020651038.1:0-490 GCF_003573695.1 Papaver somniferum | reverse complement strand
AAAAAACGAAAGGATCTTACAATCTAAAAGAATTGTATAACCTATAAGAGTTAAGCACGAAGGTTTCACATACCATTTTAGATAACCAATACCAAAACCGAAACTACAAGTAATTTGGTTTTAATATGTTATCAAGGAAAAATTGTCGGAAGCAATTTTCCCTAATAGTTTAACAAATTGACTAAGAAACTTAGTTCCCTTGCTAAACCGATTGCATAAATACAATCGCTTATTTCGATATGACCAAAATAAAGATCAGAATTAACTTTATTTTTCTCATCAGGCACTAATTATTCAGACAATAACTTAGACCTTTCACTTTAGACAAGACAAATACTAGGTTAGTTAACTAATATTTCTTGTCAAGGCATTCAATTAAACTTGAATACCCGAATCCTTTTACCTTTGATAAGTCTAACTAAGATCATAATTAACTTAGTTTCTCTTATTCCGAATCGAATTGGACTAAACAAATTATCCCGTATTTTTT
>NW_020651037.1:0-290 GCF_003573695.1 Papaver somniferum | reverse complement strand
AATTTGTTAGGATTTGGATTAGTTCTGCATGGTCTTTCATCCTTCTTCTATTGTGAAATTTTACTTCCTTCATATTTTCTTGAATCAACGTACATAGAAATGCAGTTTTTACTAGACGTATTGCCTCAGAACATATTAATTGTAATTACAATAAATTTTTCAAACCTTTTTTTGTTAAAGATGAGTTTATCTAGTTTACAATTTAGTCTCAGAAATCAATTTCCGACTTATAACGAAGTGTGTAGACTTTTTTGAGTTAACGTATATAAAATTCAACATTTTTATGTACT
>NW_020651036.1:0-367 GCF_003573695.1 Papaver somniferum | reverse complement strand
TCGTCTAATGTAGCACTACCTCCATTTCAAACTCCATCAGCAACAACTTCAGTTTCAATTCAACCACCTGTAGCAGCAACTCCAACTGCCTGCACTTGAGCATCGAACATATCCAGTTAAATGCAAGTATAACATCTCCTCCTTGAGTTGTACCAGCAACTTCACAACTGCCCCACCTCAGTCACAGATTCAACACCACCATATTAATTCAATCAGAGCAACACCAGTTCCTCCATGGATTCTGATTATCACCAGCTGCAGTTCATAATCACCACCAACATAGGCATCTCAGTTCTTCTCTACACTCTCAACCTGCAACTGTACTTAAAAACCATTCTCAAGCATCAGCTCAAACCATTTTTGGTTC
>NW_020651035.1:0-1081 GCF_003573695.1 Papaver somniferum | reverse complement strand
CATTGTGCTCTATCAATAATATAAAAAAACTAATTCTTGATGAAATCCTAAGTTGTTGTTTTTCGATGTTATGAGACGTTTTTAATAACATGCTTGCTATTGTTTAGGTACTTTTCGAGGGTGCTCAAGAAAGTGGAGAAGAACAATGGGAAGGTTTTGTAGATGGAAGATTTTCTGGATTTTCTAATTTTAATAGCGCTATGTGTTTACGTACTTGTTATGTGTTAGATTTTAATAGCATGCTTGTTAGTGGTGTTTAGGTGGACGATTCAAGTTGTATGCGGTGTACAAGCTGGTGCTCCTTGTCTTGTCTTTGGATTTTCTGGACTTTTGTAGTGTATATGTTTTGTATACAACTAGTGTAAAGTAAGATTTATAAAAAATGAAAATTATATACTCATATGGGTACTCTTTTTCTAGCTCTCATAAAGAACTTTCTGAATATATAAAGTTTGTGAATTTTGGACAAACGGTTAGAAAGATAAATCGTTTTTAAATTTTCTTTATATTATTTAAAATTGCTGACATCATCATGAGTCATCTTGGACTGAATAGTAAATTTTTGGACTAAATTGTAAAGGAGGAAGGTTATATGTGTATTTTCGTTATTTTAAATGACTTTTGGACTAAATTGTACCTAGTTAATTCGGGATGGACTAATCTGTACTTTTTGATGCGTTTTTGGACTAAACCGTTTTTTTCCCAAGAAAGATTGGGTCTTAGGTCTGTGGAAAGATAGAGGAAAGCAGGAAGAAGATGAAAAGGGACATCCTCCATATAGTGAAGGAGGATGGATTCGGTTATCTTCACACACATTGTATATTTGGGCAGCCATTTATATCTGACACTAGGCACATTGTTAAACTGCAACTGAGTAAAATCGCACTGCCAAATTTTGTCAAATTTTCATTGTGCATATATTTTTGGGGCAAGGTTAAATGGATTGTATAGTAATACAGATGGACCTTAAGGTGCATTACAATTTAGATTAATTCGAAAGCAAATACCCTTTCCTTATCATAAGAAAATACCCTCACTAGTCAGATTCCCTCATGCTGTTTAACTACTGCATCTTGGGCTG
>NW_020651034.1:0-1006 GCF_003573695.1 Papaver somniferum | reverse complement strand
TCTCATTCAAAACTAGGAAACATTGATGTAACTCTGAGCAGCTTCTCTTGGAAAAAATCAGTGACTGATGAGTTAGATCAACTTCATAGACAAGTTGTGTGGAACCTTGTATCATGCAAGTCCAATGTCTATAATTAAGGTTTTAAATGGGTTTCTAGGAATGAGGGAGATTGTTTAAACACCTTCAGAAATAATCTCAGGCTCATTTCTCAAGGACACTCACATGTTGAAGAATTTGAGTTTAAGGAAACGATTGTTCCCATGGAATGCTTTTTAGCTTTTCAGCCTATTTATAATTGTCGCAGGTCCTACTTGACAAGTGCTTCAGGGAACAACAGAAGAAAAATCTCTGCACATGTGCCTTACCTTAGAAAGTCACTATAGGATAAACAAGGGGAGCTTTTTGATCCCATCATGTCCTCCTAACCCTAGACGTTCGCGTCCCCATGTTTGTCTTGAGAAAATGGGGATTTACGTCTTTTGTCTCAAGAAGTGTATTTTTGGTTATTTTTGTTTTTACCTATATAAATCTCTAAAAATACAAAAGCTGTTGTTTGTCCAGGGTTTCAGTCGTTCACGAAGGGTGTATCTCAAAAGCTTTTGTGCCATGACACCTGTTACTAGATGCAGCACAAGCAGGAATGCAACTCTTGCTGTAACGTACGTCGGTGTACTGGGATCCCCTCCACAAAGTTGAAGAAATTTAAGGATACAATTAATGGTAAAAATCCTTACTCAAACTGGTTTTGTCGTCTTATCAAAGTGATGAAAACTTCAGGAACCTGGTAAAAGAATTCATCAGCAAAAGAAACAGCTTAATCTCGGATGTATGCATCCTTAGATGATATAATTCACTATGAACGAATGTTGTCTCATTATACAAACACTGTACGAAAACTGGAAAAAGAACTTAGTAAGCTGACAGTGTTTTCAAAAGATTTGGAGGAGTTGAATGATCGCATTGTCAATGGATTCTTCAATAACGAGATATAATTCTCTGAAGAAG
>NW_020651033.1:0-367 GCF_003573695.1 Papaver somniferum | reverse complement strand
CACTTCTCCTAATCACCAGCTAAACCAGCTCAATCAAGATGACCAACGGCAGAGATAGCTTTTTTACAATCTCAATTGCTAACTGTGAAATTAATTATTGTTCAGTCTTCTATCTCAGAGTTGTTGGCTTCGAATGATATACTAATACGGCTCTGCACTAGCGCTTTCCCACCGGTTCGCTTACACATAGGAGGGTAAAAGGCGCCTTTCTCTCACAGGCTTTTGCAGTAGTACGCTAAGAAGTCACTAGTAGTTACACTATATACCTTGCATTTGCTTTCAATCTTCTTAGACCTGAGATAGATGCTGCTAATTCAACAAGAAGCTGATCTGGTTGTTTACTTACGTGAGCGTACTTATGTGTACT
>NW_020651032.1:0-2112 GCF_003573695.1 Papaver somniferum | reverse complement strand
TTCTTCTCAGGTATATTTACTTCGTCATTATTATCACCTTGCTTATTTCAACCTTTAGCCACATCTTATGCTGAACTTGTTATTTCGCAGACTGGTGTTCCCTCTTCTAGCGGGTCCAAAAGGCAACGAAAGGTCTTGGATCTGGCTGCTTTGACCGCAGTTCCGAGTTCTGTCATACTTATAAGTATCTCTACTCCTCCCAGCTTCAACCTTCTCAGTCTCGCACAACTACTTCTCCCGAAGTTTCTGATCCTCCTATTCAACCCAAGGTTGAGCGTCCCAAGAGACTCACAGAGGATCCCCCTATAGGGGAGAAGAAGAAGCAGGCGGCTTCGTCGGTACTTTCTAATCCTATCTTTGATCCTGAAATGAAGTTTCTCCAAGACATCAACGTCAAAGATCGCGAAGACCCAGCCACGAGGTCTCGTGCCTTAGATTAGTGTCGATGACTTCCTCTCTCAAGAATCATCCGTACTGCTAAATGCCTCCACGAACTTGTCTCTCCAACAACACTCAGCTTTGATAAACCAGGCGAGACTTTTATGCTATTCCCGTTGTGTCTTCTCTCTGTCCCGAGATTTATCTCCTGAACTTCAATTCTTCAATTCGCATGAGGTCAACCGTCTCATGGCCATCCTCGTGGAAATTAGGCTTGTTCGTGAGAAAGCAAAGAAGGACGAGGCTCAAATCAAAATATTAACGAAGGGGCTTCAAGAAGAAAAGGAGCATTCCCACAAGCAGAGTCATAATATAGAGAAGCTTCTGAGTAAGTTCCCTCCTCTCGCATATTCGTTCTTTGCCTTTGTTTTACTTCTTTTATTTTCTTATTTCACATTTCGTCAAGCTCGCTGCATGCAATGCCAAATGGATGTCTCCGAAACATCCGCCTCGCTAGAAGATATTCGTGCTGAGAATCTGAACCTCGTGACCGAGAATGATTGTTATGTGTCTGAGAACCAGATTTTGAATGAGAAGGTCGAGACTCTTTTTTCGCAAGTGGACCGCCTGTCTATCGATTGTTCTCGTAACGAGTAACTGAATTATCATCTTCACGTCGAGAATGAGAGCCTTAATCTTGAACTTCAATGAGTCAGCAATTCCCTCACTACTTCGAGGAACCTTCATTCCTCGTCATTAGCTGCTTATAGGAGACTGGAAGAGGATAACGAGCGCGTGAGCAATAGTAAAGCTAAAGTTGTGGTTAACCTTCGCAAATCTCGTAATAAAGTAGTTGGTTTAAACGAAGAGATTGAATGTCTGAAGAAGAAAGTGGAACTTCTTCAAGTTCAGCTAGATAAATCATCTCGCCCGAAGTCTATCAAATCTTCCTCTCAAGCCAAGTCCACAGATCCTTGCAGAAACAAGGGTGCTCTTGTTGTTAGAGCATTGCTCGATCGAACTCGCATGCGTTTCTATCTCAAGCATGTTTGTCAATATTAGTGATCAAAAGTATAATTCTTGATTACTATCCTATTATATCTAAGGTCTTGGATTAGGATAGAAAGTATAGTTGAGCTCAAGACTCCATGGAAATCATCATACAAGACGAAGGACTACTCAAGGAACTGGTGGATCTTCATCGACTAAAGGGTATGTGGATACATGAAATTATCTGTCACTCAAAAGTCTATATACTCCATGGCAATCTCCTACTCTTGAGACAAAAGTCGTTTTGATATATAGACTTTCCTTATACACATTTGCTATTTCGATCCGAGTTTATCTGGCCTATCTATTTCTCGAAATGTGTGTTGGTAAGCTTTCGCTTTAGCCGAATTCATCTTTACCAAGTGACTAAATTCATGTTATGTTTCAATCACTTTGAAAATTGCTCTGACGAAAAATGGTTTGTGAATAACGGCCATATCCATCCTCTGAGAATGTTTCAATGATTGAAATTAGAGTTTAGATTACATAACCATTGGTAGGATATAAGTATTGTTGTGGAAACACATATATGCATAAGTCCTTATTACTTGAACCAAAGTTTGCGAACTTTGTTGATCAAGAGAAATGGAAGTGGCGTGAGCCAAGTCCGCGAACTCAGTCCGCGAACTTGCGGAACTTCTCGGCCCGAGATTTTCTGCTGGAGTTTGTGTACTCCTTCCATGA
>NW_020651031.1:0-485 GCF_003573695.1 Papaver somniferum | reverse complement strand
TCATTTTATTAGAGATCTCTATGAAAATGGTATTATTAACATGGAATTTGTGCCTTCTGAGCAACAACTGGCTGATATTCTCACCAAACCTTTATATACTACAACGTTTCAACACTTACGGCAGTCTATTGGTGTTGTTTTGGTTCATTAGCATTCTAGTCTTTTGCCCCTGGACTCATCTATATCTATTGAGAAATCAAGACTTAGAACTCAAGTGCAGTGTTGTTTCAATTCCGCATTTGTTTCTACGTAGACAAATTCTGTTAAGTATCGAAGTATACAAATTAATCCTTCTTTTCTAGTAAAAGTAAGGTCGCTCTTGTTGTTCTTTCGGGAATGACATTTTATGGGGGAGAGTTCTTTATTGAACTTGTACTTAATTTCCAAATCTTTGTGGGGAGTGCGGCTGTGGAATATTGTAGGAGTTTTCTTGTATATTTATAAGCTCCTTGATGAATACACTAAGTTTCAACTATGTAAAATCA
>NW_020651030.1:0-544 GCF_003573695.1 Papaver somniferum | reverse complement strand
GTCAAAATCCATTCCCCCCCCCCCCCACGTTTACCCCTATGCAGTTACCCAGTTCTCCATATTCATCATTTCCACAGATTTACAAACGATGTCATTCATTAAAAAACTTTATTATATTATGAAAAAAGGATTCTTCAATTGAAGTTTAACAAAAAGTATGAGTATTTGATACAAATGTATAGTAAGTATCACAACAAACTAGTGTACACATATTACTTAGTTCCTTAAGTTCATTGAAAGTTACGAAATTCCTAAGTTCTTCCAATTTAAATCACTATTAGGAGATACTACATAAACTTACAAATCTTGCAGCTGTTAAGGGACCTAATGGCTGCTGATTTGTTCTTGGAAGAGTGAGGGTATGATTAAATACCAGATCCATATAGAGATAGTGATAGACACATTTTTGTGTCTAATTTGTCCTCAATGTCCGTATTGTTGGCACTCGATTTTGTACTAATTTTGTTATTTTATGTATTTGTAGGTATTTTTTGGAAATAAATATTTTAAGAAAATTCGGCTCGAAAAGTTGATTTTGGCACCC
>NW_020651029.1:0-445 GCF_003573695.1 Papaver somniferum | reverse complement strand
CCAACACCTGAGGGAGTAATGGAAATCAAGGGAGATCGGGTCACTACGAGAGAGTGCCAGGCCACTCAGGATCATATCAACAACGAGCAAGAAGAGCAACGAAAAATCCGAAGAGTAAAAAATAAAGAAACCGCAAAAGAGAAGGCCATAGACCTGTTCCTCAAGAAAACTACAGGGAAGGGCTTGACAAAAGATGATAATGTCCTAAGCACAGAGACAAGTACTTCAACAACCAGCGAAGGACAGAAACACGCTAAATAGCAATTAAAGAACGTCCCAGTCCTCGGAAATTCGAAGCCTGTGTTCACACCAGTGGAGCCCGTAAAAGAAATCAACATAGGAACGGAAGAAAGCCCGAAGATGATCAAAATAGGGACCATAATGGACGAAGGAAGAGAAGATTCTTTAACCAAATTACTTAAGGAATACGCGGATGTGTTCGCCT
>NW_020651028.1:0-1022 GCF_003573695.1 Papaver somniferum | reverse complement strand
GTGGAATATCCACTTTGAGTTATGACTTTAGAGAGGTTGGGTCTCCATCTTGAAGAGAAAAGTTGAAGCACCAACATGAGGGGAGGCTCTCAAACGAAATGTGCAAGTTAATTTCTCTTGGTGAAGATGTAATCTTTATCTGATTAGGTGCATACTATGTGGGCGAAATATGCAAGTTACTTTCTCTTGGTGAAGATGTTATCTGATTAGGTACTTGCTGTGTGGACATAATGTGCAAGTTATTTTTCTCTTGAGAATCGATGCAGAAGAAAACAAATTGAGAGTTTGTGGTGTAAATGATGAGAGTTTGTGGCGTAAATGATTCAGGCGATTTTTTTTCTTGATACGCGAGAGCCAGATCCAGGTCCTTACCCGAACCCATTCAGTTGGACTGGCCCTGCTTCCAGACTCAACAACGCTAAATCCATTACACAACATCTTTACGGCGGCGTAGATTGAACCCCTAACTTCCTTTTCATTGGATCGGATGGAATACCAGTGAGCTATGTTCTTGGACCCATTCAAGTGAAATTACGTGGGTATTTTTGAAGAATTCAGTGACACCCAATATACCTTGAAATCATAAATTTTAGAGAATCAAAGAAATAAGATTTGCTCAACTATATATTGAGATTCTCTAAATCTTAAAACAAGCCTGAGATCCTAGTTAGGATATCGGAGCATGGCGAAAATTCGGATCGGTAGAAGTGCGCTCATGAATTGACAAGGTGAACAAACTATGCACAATTCGATGGTTTGGTGCTTCTTTGCTTACAATTTTTGTATAAACTTAAAACCAATTACGTAAATGACGGCCCAGTACTAATTCAGACCATATGGGCCCTACATTTATACACGGATTAATAGGTCGAATTATTCGAGAATATCTTATAAAACACGATTTCAATTTAGGCTTGTAAATGATCGCCGAATTTTTGTCGAATTATTACTAATTAGGCTTGAAATCGCATCAGAAATTACTTTTTTAATGCTCCTTAAAGTATTCCATTTGAAAGCCTTCA
>NW_020651027.1:0-669 GCF_003573695.1 Papaver somniferum | reverse complement strand
TATAAAAAATCAACATTTTTATGAACTCTTTATTTTTGTATTGGATTTGTCTATCAATTTGATTCACATAGATGAAATTTGTTAGAATTGGGATTAGTTATGGATGGTCTTTCATTCTTCTTCTATTGTGAAATTTGACTTCCTTCATATTTTCTTGAATCAACGTACATAGAAATGCAATTTTTAATAGAGGTGTTACCTTAGAAAATATTATTTGTGATTACAATACATTTTTCAAACTTTTTATGTTAAAGATGAGTTTATCTAGTTTACAATTTAGTCTCAGAAATCAACTTCCGACTTATAATGAAGTGTGTAGACTTTTTTGAGTTAACATATAAAAAATCAACATTTTTATGAACTCTTTATTTTTGTATTGGATTTGTCTATCAATTTGATTCACATAGATGAAATTTGTTAGAATTGGGATTAGTTATGGATGGTCTTTCATTCTTCTTCTATTGTGAAATTTGACTTCCTTCATATTTTCTTGAATCAACGTACATAGAAATGCAATTTTTAATAGAGGTGTTACCTTAGAACATATTATTTGTGATTACAATACATTTTTCAAACTTTTTATGTTAAAGTTGAGTTTATCTAGTTTGCAATTTAGTCTCAGAAATCAACTTCCGACTTATAACGAAGTGTGTAGACTTTTTTTAGTTA
>NW_020651026.1:0-573 GCF_003573695.1 Papaver somniferum | reverse complement strand
GAAGGTTGAACTGTTGCTACAGGAGTAACAGGAAGAGCCAACTGCGAAGATTGAATCACTTTTGCAGGAGTAACATCTTTCATAGTATAATCAAGAACAGAAAGGTTACAAGCCAACATCAAGGGTCTACGAGATTTCTTGGATTGTGGCACTCTAACATGACCTGTCCCAGAAGTCTGCGAGAATAAAAAAGATAAGAAATAGGGGTAACAATATTGTTTTAAGAAAAAGATGTATTTTTTACTTCTTTATTCGGCGAAGCCTTCCTCTTATGTGATTCCTTATCAGTTCCAGAAGAAGAATTAGGTTTTACAGCACTAGAAGAAGAAATTTTCCTGCAAAAGTAGGGGAATTAAGATCATCAAGAATCATAATCAATAATCTACATAAGCAGTGAAAAGAAAACGAACCTTGATTCGGGATCCATGGTGAAAAACAGTAGCAGCAGCAAAACTCAATGAGAACAGTAAGAACAAGAGAGAGAAAACACAAGAACAAAGATGCAGAAAGAAAAACAAATATTAATGAAGAGAAGAAAGAAGAATTACTTACCGAGAAAAACCAATAAATAGG
>NW_020651025.1:0-820 GCF_003573695.1 Papaver somniferum | reverse complement strand
TTAGACATACAAGCCTGGGAGCTGACCACGAGAAAATCTTAAGCTTAACTTCCAGCGATATTGCAGCAATAGTTTTCTCTTTTTTTGCTGAAGTGTCTTTCATTTTTTTTTAGCCACAGAGACCAAAAAACAACCGCATAAAGTCTGCTCCAGAGCTCTTTTGCAGTACCGGAGAGAATGGAAGTAGTCCAATTGGAGATGAGGTTGATAATCGAAGGAGCAGTGTTACAGCTCATACCAGCCGCATCGAAGAAATAAGACCATATGCTCCTAACGTAGAAGCATTCTCTGGCAGTTGACGGTAGAAGGGGAAAATATTTAATATCGGATTTCCACTAGGAGAAAAGAGGCAGCTATTTATTTTATGGAGGTTATCCAAAGTGGGGAGGCTGTCTGACGAAGCTTGCTATAGGAGAAAACCTATATTGTGAGGTCATTTTTTGCTCCAGACCTTCAAGCTACTCCGCATTGTAAGTAGGGATGGCCATTTGCCCCACCCAAACCCATCTCCGTGGGTACCCGTCCTTATTGGGTAGGATTTTACCCGTACAAACGGGGTTGGGGTTGGGTAATACTCGAAATTAGTGAAGCGGGGATGGGGCGGGGATGGGATTCTAGATCCCCGCCCCATACCCGCCCCGTACGTTCCCATTTTGGGATTTTATATTTTTATTAATTACTAATATTATATTTAAACTAAGATATTATATTATATTATATTATAAAAGAAAAGATAAAAGTATAAGATATCATTAATTATTTATATTATATTTAAACTAAGAAATAGACTTCATCCAAAAACGTTTGAAGCTTTGATGTG
>NW_020651024.1:0-1201 GCF_003573695.1 Papaver somniferum | reverse complement strand
TACTTGTTCAAAAAAACTAATACATAAACTAATGAAAGAAAAAAGAATAAGGTTCAAACATAAAAGTAATAGTCTGAAGAAACAAACAAGATAATTGTTCTTCTTTAACTTCCCTTAGGATGCTTCGGCGGCTTCAGAGGCTTCTTGTAACAGGTAGGATTCGTACATGTTTGCTTGTTATGATGACCAATCTCAAAACAATTACCACAACGAATAGCTCTCCTGGGCGGCTTCTCATATCTGGTCAAATGCCTATTAGATTGTGGTCTCCCTGGCGGCCTCCTAACATCAGGTACATTGATAATATCATTACCTTCATAAACTTCAGGACTGTTATAGTTTAGATGAATTTCATGACTGTAGGCATTATTGAAGTATGAAGTACTTAAATAAGGTTCAACAAAATCATATGGATTAGAACCAGACATTGTTATCGATGCGAAAGCATGCACACATGGAAAACCATAGACGCGCCACCTCTGACAGGTACATGTCTTTGCCTCAAGGTTAACACTATGAGAATTGTCCCCTCCTTCCACTTCATAAACATGCGTATCGGACTGTATAACCATCCACGTTAAACCCCCATCAATAAGAGCCTTCATCTTATTTTCATTCTTCGGTGTGAGAATTGTTATGAAATTATTACCCTTATTCCGCCTTTCTGACATCATACTCATCACATCCTTCCTTATCTGATCCAGAAGAGCATTTGCGGGGAGCTTCTTGTGTACCTTCATCCAACTATTGAAGGATTCAGCAAGAGTAGAAGATGTCCTACCATACCTACAACCCTGGAAAAAGGCATTTGACCACTTCTCTGGAGGGATATCTTCAGTATAGTCGGTAACCCAACCACAACCAAGACCCCTAATAATAGCGATGGCAGTTTGGAAACCTTCGCGACTAAGAGCATAAGCAGCATATTGAAATGAATCAATAATTGCACCATACCTTTCGTCAGATGCATTAATAGGTAAGTTCTTCTTAAGATGATAATAGCAGAAACTATGGAAGGCTCCAGGAAAGTAAAATGGAATCACTCTCTTTAATCCTTCTGCACGATCAGATAAAAATGTGATTGGCCTTTGATCATGATCAAGAACATTACTCAAATTCCTCATGAACCATTCCCAGTTATCATTATCTTCACCAGGTACCAGGGCCATGGCTAGTGGGAAGAAGCCTGCACAGAAAAAAA
>NW_020651023.1:0-835 GCF_003573695.1 Papaver somniferum | reverse complement strand
CTTTTTTTTGTGTACAAGTTTTTTTTATTTCTAAAAATCATTCTTTTAGGTTTATATTCAATCCAATATCTAAACATTTTATTTTTAAAAATCAAAAATTTATTTCTCATTACATATCCGATAGACTATTATTGAGGATGTCTCGTTTCTTTGCACATTAGTTAGTCCTCTTTAATCTACCTTATGAATTAAATAGAGTTTATACTAACATTTATTACTAGATTTACAATCAAAAGAAAATGAAGCATTTTTTTTTGGGACCATGGTTTTTTGGAGGGACCATGGTCTTATTAGGTCACCTTCCCCATAATTATAAGGAGTGACCTAAAGTGTGGAAATGACTAACCTATCCTTAACCTAATTTAATTTAAAACTAACCTAATAACCATATATCTATACACGACCGAGAGAAAATTTTCAATTTTTGGTAACTAATCATCACTAATCATAGGAATCATTAAGTTGTCAAAATTTTGGGAAAGTTTTTAGTGGTAGCTAATCATCACTAATCATACTAATCATTACTAATCATTATATTCGAGTTCTTGGTAATAAATTTGGGAAACCAAACTTTATGTTCGGTTTGATTGTAAAAAGTTTTAAATTTTTTTTGTAATCGAACTACATTGTTCGGTTTGACCGCAAGAATTTTTTTTAATTTGTTGTAACTGAACTTCTTATTG
Organism: Papaver somniferum; assembly: GCF_003573695.1. NCBI lineage: Eukaryota > Viridiplantae > Streptophyta > Magnoliopsida > Ranunculales > Papaveraceae > Papaver > Papaver somniferum. The sequence continues at coordinate 152 of NW_020651023.1, read as the reverse complement.
GTAACTACTCATTACTAATCATTAAGTTCTGTTCTTGATAATAAATTTGGAAAACCGAACTTTAAGTTTGGTTTGATGTAAAAAGTCTTAAATTTATTTTGTAACCGAACTTCTCACTGGTATCTAATCATTACTAATCATTAAGTTCGGTT
>NW_020651022.1:0-533 GCF_003573695.1 Papaver somniferum | reverse complement strand
CAGGTTCGAAGTGGAGCACTAAGGACTTGGAGAGGAAAAAGCTTAAAGCGAAAAGCGAAAAGAGAAGAAAAAAGGACAATTTTAGGATTTAATTTTTAATTTTTATTTTTTTTTAGAGTGTGTGAGGAAAACTGTAATTTTTTTATTTATTTATTTTGGACTTTGGACTTTAAAAATTGGACTTTATTTTTTTAACCCTACGGAAGGGTATTATTAAAAAAAAAAAAAATTATTATTATATAAACTGTGTGCAGGGAAGGACGACGATTACTATATCGTCTCGGCCCCTCGGGTTCGCACACGGCATAGGAGTCGTGGCCCGAGTCGACGACAACGGTTCATCCCCCGTCTGGTACGGGAGGTAAAATTCTAAACACCCGCGAATCTCCTGCAAGCGGGTTACTGGACTCCTTAAGGTGATAATTGTTTGAGGACGAACCGGACAGTCTTTATTTTCCTAGTAAAGGGCAAGGCCTGGCCTAAACAAGATAAGGGTTCGGATTTCATCACCGTTCCCTTCTTGCCCGCCTTAG
>NW_020651021.1:0-411 GCF_003573695.1 Papaver somniferum | reverse complement strand
TCTCGCTCCCTTGATAACATAGCACCTTTCTCGCCTATATTCTCGAAACTGGAAGGGACGATCTCAGGCCTGACATCAATAGGAGCTTACTTTGTTAGTCAAAGAAAGATTCATGACACCCCCATTTTTTTTCTTGGTTCTAAGGAACTACTTTAGATTCTTACTACAATATTAGTTCATCCAATAGGGGAAGCCAACTATGCTAATCCATAAGATGCCTCACTTTAACTAGCTCAAATACTTCACACTGCAAAAGGAGAATACCGGACCTAGGATCAAGATTTAATTCTTTGGAATATTAATGCATATCAGAGAAAATAAATAAGGCATCCTCGCCGTAACTATTAGCGTAATCGCGACTTCGATAATATATGTTAACATCTGAAGCAGACTTGCTCATAACATATTACT
>NW_020651020.1:0-377 GCF_003573695.1 Papaver somniferum | reverse complement strand
TACCATCCAAGTTATCTCTCTAGTATTTGATAAAGACTCGCAGATTTCTATTTGCTTGAGTATATATCAAATCGAGATATTGAGATATAAACTATTTTATATATTTTTATCTAGATTGAGTCTGACTGTCTAGTTGATTCTCTAAAAAGTATATTGGAGTTTGTCCATACAGATTGCTAATCGAATTATTGGTGTGGTTGTTGTACTCCCGTTTTATCAGGTATTATCTTCTCTAAGATTTGCTTGAGATTCAATCTCCGATAGGTAAGATAAAAAGTAGTCACAAACATCTTCGTCTCATCGTTTGTGATTCCACAATATCTTGTTTCGCTACCATACAATTAAGATTATTGTGAGGTGATTGATATTACTAGGCT
>NW_020651019.1:0-476 GCF_003573695.1 Papaver somniferum | reverse complement strand
TCTCGTCCAGGTGAGGTTTGAGGTGTGAAATATATCACATTGGATGAAACTGCAACCTATTACTAAACTCAGGTTACAAGATTACCCTATACAGACCTGATGTTCTCGTCCAGGTGGGATTTGAGGTGTGAAATATATCAGATCAGATGAAACTACAACATATTACTGAACTCAGGTTGCAAGATTACCATATACAGACCCGATGTTCTCGTCCAGGTGAGGTTTGAGGTGTGAAATATATCAGATCGGATGAAACTGCAACCTATTACTGAACTCAGGTTGCAAGATTACCATATACAGACCCGGTATTCTCGTCCAGGTGAGGCTTGAGGTGTGAAATATATCAAATCGGATGAAACTGCAACCTATTACTGAACTCAGTTTCTAAGATTACCATATAAAGATCCGATGATCTCGTCCAGGTGAGGTTTGAGGTGTGAAATATATCACATTGGATGAAACTGCAACCTATTACT
>NW_020651018.1:0-284 GCF_003573695.1 Papaver somniferum | reverse complement strand
TACAGACCCGATGTTCTCGTCCCGACGAGGTTTGAGGTGTCAAATATATCAGATTGGATAAAACTGTAACATATTACTGAACTCAGGTTGCAAGATTACCATATACAGACCCGATGTTCTCGTCCCGACGAGGTTTGAGGGGTCAAATATGTCAGATTGGATGAAAATGCAACCTGTTACTGAACTCAGTTTGCAAGGTTACCATATACAGATACGATGTTCTCGTCCAGGCGAGGTTTGAGGTGTCAAATATATCAGATTGGATGAAACTGCAACCTATTACT
>NW_020651017.1:0-390 GCF_003573695.1 Papaver somniferum | reverse complement strand
TACCATATACATACCCTATGTTCTCGTCCAGGTGAGGTTTGAGGTGTGAAATATATCAGATTGGATGAAACTGCAACCTATTACTGAACTTATGTTGCAAGATTACCAGATACATACCCGATGTTCTCGTCCATGTGGGATTTGAGGTGTGAAATATATCATAGTTGATGAAACTGCAACCTATTACTAATCTCATGTTGCAAGATTACCATATACATACCCTATGTTCTCGTCCAGGTGAGGTTTGAGGTGTGAAATATATCAGATTGGATGAAACTGCAACCTATTACTAAACTCTTGTTGCAAGATTACCATATACATACCCTATGTTCTCGTCCAGGTGAGGTTTGAGGTGTGAAATATATCAGATTGGATGAAACTGCAACCTAT
>NW_020651016.1:0-750 GCF_003573695.1 Papaver somniferum | reverse complement strand
AACATATTATTTGTGATTACAATACATTTTTGAAACTTTAACTGTTAAAGATGAGTTTATCTAGTTTACAATTTAGTCTCACAAATCAATTTCGGACTTATAACGAAGTGTGTAGACTTTTCTGAGTTAACGTATATAAAATTCAACATTTTTATGAACTCTTTCTTTTTCTGTGATGGTTTTGTCTTTCTATTTGATTCAAGATAGATGAAATTTGTCAAGATTTGGATTAGTTCTTCTTGGTCTTTCATTCTTCTTCTATTGTGAAATTTGACTTCCCTCATATATTCTTGAATCAAAATACAAAAAAATGCAATTTTTACTAGACGTACTGCCTTAGAACATATTAATTGTGATTATAATACATTTTTCAAACTTTTTTTGTTAAAGATGAGTTTATCTAGTTTACAATTTAGTCTCAGAAATCAACTTCCGACTTATAACGAAGTGTGTAGACTTTTTTGAGTTAACATATAAAATATCAACATTTTTATGAACTCTTTATTTTTGTATTGGCTTTGTCTTTCAATTTGATTCAAATAGATGAAATTTGTTAGAATTTGGATTAGTCATGGCTGGTCTTTCATTCTTCTTCCGTTGTAAAATTTGACTTCCTTCATATTTTCTTGAATTAACGTATATAGAAATGCAATTTTTACTAGACGTAATGCCTTAGAACAAATTATTTGTGATTACAATACATTTTTGAAACTTTAACTGTTAAAGATGAGTTTATCTAGTTTACAATTT
>NW_020651015.1:0-629 GCF_003573695.1 Papaver somniferum | reverse complement strand
ATTTAACGTATATAAAATTCAACATTTTTATGAACTCTTTCTTTTTGTTTTGGCTTTGTCTTTCTATTTGATTCAAGATAAATGAAATTTATTAGGATTTGGATTAGTTCTGCATGGTCTTTCATCTTTCTTCTATTGTGAAATGTGCATTCCTTCATATTTTCTTGAGTCAACATACATAGAAATGCAATTTTTACTAGATGTAATGCTTTAGAACATATTATTTGTGATTCCAATACATTTTTCAAACTTTTTCTTTTAAAGATGATTTTATCTAGTTTACAATTTAGTCTCAGAAATCGATTTCCGACTTATAACGTAGTGCGTAGACTTTTTTGAGTTAACGTATAAAAAATTCAACATTTTTGTGAACCCTTTATTTTTGTATTGGCTTTGTCTTTCTATTTGATTCAAGATAGATGAAATTTGTTAGGATTTGGATTAGTTCTGCCTGGTCTTTCATCTTCTTCTATGGTGAAATTTGACTTCCTTCATATTTTCTTGAATCAACGTACATATAAATGCAATTATTACTAGACGTACTGCCTTAGAACATATTAATTGTGATTCCAATACATTTTTCAAACTTTTTCTGTTAAAGATGAGTTTATCTAGTTTATAATTTAGTC
>NW_020651014.1:0-2122 GCF_003573695.1 Papaver somniferum | reverse complement strand
TTTTGCGTAGATGAAGGTGAGAGTGTTTTCTACTTATCTGTGATATTGTTAGGTTTATATGTTGTGCTCATCACCCACCTAATGAAATCACAAGTGTGATGTGATTTCGCGATGGGAAGTTATTGGGTGGTTACTGAAAAGTTGGCCTTATTCTATGATTGGTTATTCTTTGACGAAAGAACTGATAATGTTCTGAACATTGAGCCTGGGATCTTGTTGATCATGAATCTGGTACCTCGATACATTAATATGTATTGGACCCTTGTGGAGTTCATTTTTTTTACTCACGGATAACTACGATGTTCGGCGGAAAGATCTCACAGTTCAGGATCTCTCAACAGCTTTCTGTGTACTTCTCAAGAAGGGAGTGGCTCAATCATTAGACGTTTTCTGTTAGTTAGGGTGTGCCAGACATATCTTCATTACGGACTCATAAGCTCAAAATGGCAAGAGCACCCAAATATGAATAATGGTGTGTGGAGGTTGATGGTTCAAATCCATCTGAGTCCTCCGTTAAGTTGCTACGCATTCATCTTAGGACACCATGCTGAATTTGTTTTTCTTTATCTCTGCTTCTCTAGGTAAAGTACGGAAATATTATTGTTGTAGAGTGTAGGATTTCTCTTGTTTGGTGATTACTTCGGCCTAAGTTTTATGACAACACTCGCTTAAGGCTTTTTTTTTTTATCTATTCCAACATTTTTGATAAGGGCCTTAGGTAGATTTACAATTTTCTCTTTTCTTATTTTATTGTGCTAGTGTAATACTCAATATTGCTAGGGTAGATATCAAACGTTACAATTTTAGTGTTATATTATAGTATTAGTGCTAAGTTATTTAAAATTTTAGGGTCTAACAACCACACCCAACAATTCGTTTGGAAATCTGAGAGGACTTACTCAAATATACTTTCTAGAGAATTAACTAGACAGTCAGACTCAATCTAGAGAAAAGTATATACAAGAGTTTATATCTCTAACTCTTAATTCAATCTGCAATCAACAAATAGGGTTAGGTTGCGTTTGACTAGGGAACCTACCTTTTTCTCTCAAAGACTCATTTATCAGACCAAATGTAGCATGCTAAATTAGTACAAAATTATGCCTTAGAGTCTTGACCAATCGGCATATGGATAAGCGATAAAGCTGATCAGATGTCTACATGGAGAAAAGTTCGTGAGAATAATTAGAACTTATTCAGTTTCTAATAATGTAAGTAAATATTCATACCAGGTCTTGTCCTTTACAAGTATCAACCTTGATCTTGCTCTTATACAAGTGCATTGAAAATGTTTAGTTGGTCTACACCTAAATATAAATATATGTGTTGCGTTCAACCGATTGTATTGGAATATGATCTTCGATGCTATCAGTAACCCATGTGAGTTATAAATCTTAATGTCTTAGTTGTCTCCCTTTAGGTGTCTTATATATAACATCACTCCAAGCTCGAAATCTAATTATAGGTACATACAAAATTAAAATATCCAATTAATCAGTATCTCTTACTTGGTACTCCCTCCGTCCCACTATTAATTGACCTAGTAGTACAATTTAGAAATGATTTATCTCTCAAACTATACCACGGATATTCGTAAATTTTATATCACTGAAAATCATTTTAAAACATAACGAATATAAACATGAGTATCAGATGATATAAAATCAACTATTAACGGGACAAAATCCAAAAATAAATAGGTCAATTAATAGTGGGACAGAAGGAGTATTTAGGAAGACAAATGCATTGTAAAATTACTTGAACAATTTGAACACCACACTGTATTAACCCGCTACAGATACTAGCCTACTACCAATGAACTTCGGACTGGACTGTAGTTGAACCCTAATCAATCTCACACTGATTCAAGGTATAGTTGCGCTCCTTATGTCTCTGATCCCAGTAGGATACTACGAACTTGATTCCCTTAGCTGATCTCACCCACAACTAAGAGGTGCTACGACCCAAAGTCGAAGACTTGATAAACAAATCTGTCTCACACAGAAAAGTCTATTGGAATAGATAAATCTGTCTCCCACATAAATACTTATAAGTTTTTTGTTCCGTATTTTGATAAATCAAGGTGAACAGGAACCAATTAATAAACCGGGCTTATATTCCC
>NW_020651013.1:0-1490 GCF_003573695.1 Papaver somniferum | reverse complement strand
TTTTTAAGGATCAAACAAACACAAACTTATTAGGTTTATAGTGTTTGCCTGCTCTGATACCAATTGAAAATGCGGGGGTCTAACAACCACACCCAACAATTCGTTTGGCAATCTAAGATGACTTACTCCAATACACTTTCTAGAGAATCAACTAGAAAGTCAGACTCAATCTAGAATAAAGTATATCAAAGAGTTTAATATCTCTAACTCTTAATTCAATCCGCAATCAGCAAATAGAAATCTGCAATCCCGATTGAATAAAGGGAGTAACTTGAACCGTACCAAAGACCAATGTTCAAGTGTCAATCAATGTAAATCAACAACCCAAGGTTGGATATTCTAATTGATTGATCTTAACGCACAACCTGTGATATTTCAATTATATAACAAAATATAATGTGGAAAAGAAATAGCACAGACACTAGAATTTTGTTAACGAGGAAACTGAAAATGCAGAAAAACCCCGGGACCTAGTCCAGATTGAACACCACACTGTATTAAGCCGCAACAGACACTAGCCTACTACCAATTAACTTCGGACTGGACTGTAGTTGAACCCTAATCAATCTCACACTGATTCAAGGTACAATTGCGCTCCTTACGTCTCTGATCCCAGCAGGATACTACGCACTTTATTCCCTTAGTTGATCACACCCACAACCAAGAGTTGATACGACCCAAAATCGAAGACTTGATAGACAAACACAAACAAACACAAACTTATAGACAAACCCAAGAGCAAGTTTTCCAAAATCGAGAAACAAACACAACCAAGAGTTGATACGACCCAAAATCGAAGACTTGATAGACAAACACAAACTTTTTTAAGGATCAAACAAACACAAACTTATTAGGTTTATAGTGTTTGCCTGCTCTGATACCAATTGAAAATGCGGGGGTCTAACAACCACACCCAACAATTCGTTTGGCAATCTAAGATGACTTACTCCAATACACTTTCTAGAGAATCAACTAGAAAGTCAGACTCAATCTAGAATAAAGTATATCAAAGAGTTTAATATCTCTAACTCTTAATTCAATCCGCAATCAGCAAATAGAAATCTGCAATCCCGATTGAATAAAGGGAGTAACTTGAACCGTACCAAAGACCAATGTTCAAGTGTCAATCAATGTAAATCAACAACCCAAGGTTGGATATTCTAATTGATTGATCTTAACGCACAACCTGTGATATTTCAATTATATAACAAAATATAATGTGGAAAAGAAATAGCACAGACACTAGAATTTTGTTAACGAGGAAACTGAAAATGCAGAAAAACCCCGGGACCTAGTCCAGATTGAACACCACACTGTATTAAGCCGCAACAGACACTAGCCTACTACCAATTAACTTCGGACTGGACTGTAGTTGAACCCTAATCAATCTCACACTGATTCAAGGTACAATTGCGCTCCTTACGTCTCTGATCCCAGCAGGATACTACGCACTTTATTCCCTTAGTTGATCACACCCACAACCAAGAGTT
>NW_020651012.1:0-556 GCF_003573695.1 Papaver somniferum | reverse complement strand
TATGCGCCTCTCCATCTAGCATTGGGTAGACCTCATACAATAATTGTCCTAGTTCTACCGTATCTTTTGTTTCATTTCTTCTGGAACAACCACAAAAACGTTTTTGATTATGGATCTACTACCAGAAACTCAATGCGTAATCTCAGCATTCAATGTGTATTCCTGAATAATCTCATTTTTCAATTATTCAACCATTTCATTTTACCGAGTTCAACATTAGTCAGATTAGTCAACATTTATATGTTTCGTGGAATCGTCTATACCGTGAATGATTCAAACAGGGATTCCTTGATCATAGAGTTTCCGTTGTACATATATACCACAATACTTGTGATACGAGAGAGGCTTTTCTGATCCGATCCTTTTGTGAAATAATATAGTGAATGAGAAATATAGCTAATTTTCAGGCGCTGCGGAAAAGAAAAAAGAGTAGAAGTATAAATAAACAGTTAGGGAGTAAAACGGGCCTTTTTGTGGGGATAGAGGGACTTGAACCCTCACGATTTATAAAGTCGACGGATTTTCCTCTTACTATAAATTTCATTGTAGACACATA
>NW_020651010.1:0-402 GCF_003573695.1 Papaver somniferum | reverse complement strand
TTTTAGGTTATTTTTCTTTTTCTTTTGCACTTTACTTTATTTGGACTTTGGACTGGACTCTTGGACTTTATTATTAATTTTTTTTAAACTCTACGGAAGGGTAGTTAAATACAAACTGTGTGCAGGGAAGGACGGTGATTACAATATCAACTCGGCCCCTCGGGTTCGCACACGGCATAGGAGTCGTGGCCCGAGTCGACGACAACGGTTCATCCCCCGTCTGGAACGGGAGGTAAGTCCATCGAAACACTCGCGACTCCCCTGCAAGCGAGTTACTGTCTGCCTTAAGGTGCTAATTGTTTGAGGACGAATTTGGACTGTCTTTAATTTTCCTAGTAAAGGGCAAGGCCTGGCCTAGACAAGATAAGGGTTCGGATTTCATCACCGCTCCCTTCTTGCCCG
>NW_020651009.1:0-400 GCF_003573695.1 Papaver somniferum | reverse complement strand
ACCATATCTTGTGTGATTGGTAATCACATGGTCGATAAAGCTTTACTTGACTTAGGAGCTAGTGTTAACTTACTCCCGTATCATGTATACACCCAGCTAGGTCTTGGTAAGTTGAACCCGACTAAAATGACACTACAATTAGCTGATAGGTCTGTCAAAGTTCCTCATGGTGTCATAGAGGATGTTCTGATTGAGGTTGATAAATTTATTCATCCAGTGGATTTCGTTGTTCTAGACACCCAGCCTATTCAGGACCCAAGTGCTCAAATCCCAGTGATTTTAGGTCGCCCATTTTTAGCCACAGTTAACGCTGTCATCAACTGTAGGACTAGGCTTATGAACATATCCTTTGGTAATATGACCACTGAACTAAATGTCTTTAATGTTACTAGACAACCTT
>NW_020651008.1:0-544 GCF_003573695.1 Papaver somniferum | reverse complement strand
ACAAGAAAACATGGCTTAAGCGACTAAAATCTTAGCAAGCACCCAAAATTTTGGTCGCTTTAATGGTCAAGCGACCAAGTTTACAACTACCAGTTAGTTTGCTTGCTGTAAATTTATATCCACTACTTCTTAGCGACCAACAAAGGTGTTCGGTTGCTCCATCACTTTTTCAAGTTACCTACAGCAACTACAGAAGTGCTTGAATGGCTATTTACTTTGAGGCACCATAAGGAAGCAATTCAAAAATTGTTTGGTTGGTACAATCCTATCTCAGCAACCAAGTCTTAGTCACAACAAAGAAAAGCCAAAATTTTAAAATTTGTGATTTGTGTACTAAATTTTTTCTTTTAGTCATTCTAAATGTAGTTATGTAATAAATAGAATCAGTTTGTGGTGAGTAAAATTTCTTTTAAGGATATATGTATATGTCCAAACTATAGTTTGTACCGTTCTTGACGATGGTTTTAGAAAATGAATGGTAGATTCTAAAATTTAAGGATATATCATCTCATAGAAACATTGTTAGTTGTTACTTTGCCCTATT
>NW_020651007.1:0-1065 GCF_003573695.1 Papaver somniferum | reverse complement strand
ATTTTAATGTATTTAGGTTTTCTCCTGTTAGTCATGAGGGAGTTTGAGGGAGTCTCTCCAAATCCCCGTTAGTCGTGGGGGAGTTTAGAGGAGTCTCCTAAACTCCCTAGAAAACACCTGTTAGTCGTTGGGGAGTTTAAAAAAAGCTCTTGAACTCCCTGTTAGTCAAAAAAACCCTACAATACTAGGGAGTTGGTTGCTTTGGGGAGTTCGAAGGAGTTTTTAGTGTATTTTGGTCTCACAAAAAATCTCTCAAAAGAGTAGAGATTTGGGAGGAGTTTGAGAATGCATAGCTTGAAAAGGGTCTCAGTGATTTTCTAATTTTGTTGTACTGTTACAGTAATCGAGCTAAGCGAGTGTTTTCCTCTGCACCAATTACTAAGCGATATAGTTTAATATCTCTTAAGACAGCTGATGGGATCAACATTTTGATTCAAGGCCTTATCTCGTTCTCAGGGAAATGGGTTTTCTCCAGAGGTTGTTACTACTACTACTGTGTCTTTACTCTTCTTAGTTATGCCTTTTTGATTTGTCTTGTCTCATGTTGAAATGGAGTAATTTTAGTTTGTGCATATAAATTGTTCTGCAAATGACTAAATGTGTAAGCTTCGTAAACAAAAAAATCCATATGAGTTATGCTTTTTAGGTTACAAGTGATGTTATGGATTACAACCTGCATTATTTCAGTCCTTTTTCGGTTATTAGTTTATTGCGAACAAATGCATTGGAAAGTCAATTTTGGTCCTTGTTGAGGAATATAGTATCTAACTATGGGTCATTGAAAGTTTGCATTGAGAACAGTATGTGCACATTGAGTATCAAATTACGATACCTGTTCTGGTATTAGAGGAATTTAGTATTATCTATTGATGGATACCTACACTATGAGCAGGTTTGCAGTCGTTTCATTGTGGGGTTTCCATTTGGCTGGGAGGATGTTGCTGATCAATGCTTGGACCAACATCTGCTGGTGATGGTGCTCCAGTCTTCCTTTCCTGAGTCAAAAGAAGTGCCGACTTCTCTTTCCAACAAGAAGACGTTCACTAACATGAAAAGTGAAGAACC
>NW_020651006.1:0-455 GCF_003573695.1 Papaver somniferum | reverse complement strand
AATTCGTTTCTGAAGTAATTTGTGCTTCTGAAATTTGGTAAGGGATGCGGAGCAGCTCTTGGTTCTCATATTGCAGATTTCTTTATTGTGACAATTGGTCAGTAGATCGGCATGAGTAAAATTGGAGCTATTGGTCGCAGGTTCTCAACCACCTCTTCGTAGAGAGAGTCTTTTAATGTTTGTGCTGTGCTGATGATTTTCCTTGGTAATACAAGCATGTTGTCAGTTTTGTGAATATGTTTCTCAATCTTTGATTGCAGTGGGATATTTAGAAAATCAAACGAAAGCATGAGGTTATTCGTAACAACTTTTGTCGGAGTTGTGTTTGGCTTCTTGCTAGGAGTATCTTTTCCAGCTTCTTTATATAGGGTAACCATACTCTATATCTGGTTCTAATGTCATTTGTTACTTACATATAAACCTTATATTTCAAGTTTTAGCTAACTGGACAGCTT
>NW_020651005.1:0-517 GCF_003573695.1 Papaver somniferum | reverse complement strand
CCTTAGAACATATTAATTGTAATTACAATACATTTTTCAAACTTTTTCTGTTAAATTTGAGTTTATCAACTTTACAATTTAGTCTCAAAAATCAATTTCCGACTTATAACGAAGAGTGTAGACTTTTTTGAGTTAACGTATATAAGAATCAACATTTTTATGAACTCTTTCTTTTTGTGTTAGCTTCGTCTTTCTATTTGATTCAAGATAGATGAAATTTGCTAGGATTTGGATTCGTTCTGCATTGTCTTTCGTCCTTCTTCTATTGTGAAATTTGAATTCCTTTATATTTTCTTGAATCAACGTACATAGAAATGCAATTTTTACTAGACGTAATGTCTAAGAACATATTATTTGTGATTACGATATATTTTTCAAACTTTTTCAGTTAAAGATGAGTTTATCTAGTTTACAATTTAGTTTCAGAAATCAATTTCAGACTTATAACGAAGTGTGTACACTTTTTTGAGTTAACGTATAAAAAAGTCAACATTTTTATGAACTCTTTATTTTTGTG
>NW_020651004.1:0-938 GCF_003573695.1 Papaver somniferum | reverse complement strand
GTGTAGAAGAAGTAGATGGATTTGTTACCTTCCTTTTGGTTGCAGTGGAGGAGGATGTTGTTGATTTCTTTGATGCAGATGTTGATGCAGTTTTTCCTTTCGACAATGGTGGTACCTCAGCTGCTTTCTTTGATGAAGATGATGTTGCTTTCTTTGATGCAGATGTTGATGCAGTATTTGGTGCAGACAAGGCCTTCCTCATCTTCTTTGTTGGTGCAGCAGTAATACGGAACTCTTCCCCATTAACAGAACACTCCATTCTCACTCCTTTCTTCTTGGGGTTGGATCCAACTGGAGGACCTTGACAGGTTAGAATGTTATGATCAATACCTTTACATACACTGCACTTTGTTACTCTTTTGAGCGGCTTGTTCTTCTCATACCAGGACTTCTTTCTTTTGACACAAGGTCTTCCCTTATCTCTCAATATGTGTGGATGTATAATCTTGATACCAGTCTGCAAAATAAAATAGGTTAGGGTTAGTATACTTTAAATGCACAGATCTAGAGAATAATGAAAAAATAATAATACAATAAAGTAAAAGGACAAAAGTAGATAATATTATTAATTGAAAAAATTCTCAAAACAAGAATACTTGAAAACAGACAATGGAAAAAGTTAAAGCATTTGAAAGAAATTTATGGTTATCAAACCTTATTGGGATACTCATCAATATCTCCCAATGATGTTATTGACCATGAGTAGGTGGTCCTATAGTAGTCTACTGTGTAGTATTTACTGCAGTACCTGCACACATAATTGATCCAATCACTCATCATACATTTATTGCATAACCACATTCAACTATTTAGGTGTAGTAAATTTACTCACTTGGACCAATCAGGATTCAATTTAAACAATGCAACTACACCATGTATGCAGGGGAACTTCCTCAATTGCCATTGTCGACATGTACAAGATTTTTCTTCCACCCGAA
>NW_020651003.1:0-924 GCF_003573695.1 Papaver somniferum | reverse complement strand
GCTCATACCTAAAAAGAAATTAAGTATAATCCACATTGTATAATAAGAAAATTTGTACATAAAAAAAGTACATAAGCACTTTCAATTTACCTTTAAATTATAGCTATTTTTTCGGAGAACTACAAATATATTAAAATTAAAATTTTGATATGGTTGTTTATACTTGTTGTGCAGGTGATTGAAAGAGATTTCCAAGTATATAAAATTCACGAAAATCCGACGTACCATTTGGAAGATACGAAGTTTTAAAACATTTATCTTTATTTTTATAAAAATGGCATTTCTGTAAATAAACGATTTCATATATTATTATTTTTAAGTCCATATTCTGTTAAACATTTCAGTCCTTATTTATATTTCTTAACTAAACAGTCCCTATTTTGTTTAACATTTTAATCTCTAATCCGTTTAGTTAACCAAAATCCGTTCGGTTAACCATTTTCCGTTTGGTGAACCAAAAAAAGAGTAAGGATTTCAATTAAGCCTGGTTGCCTTAAAGAGGGGGAGATGTTATGAAACTACAGTTTTGCAATTGATCTTGTTATTGAATTTGCTATCACCATTTGTTTAAGCCATTTGCGCATGTTTTGTTTAAATTTTAATAGGCTCACCAACTGTTTAACTGGTGCCACTATCGTCAGCGTCGGTCATGAAGGGTAAGCAGGACAGGTCCCACTTTGGGACAACAAGGGGAGAGGGCAATAATAAACATGTTTCACATTTGGGTGTTTATGTCCTATAGATAATTATAGGGACCTACAAAGTGTTAATTACGACTTTAAAAATTTTCTTCCCGGCTCTTTCTTCTTTCTTGTTATATTATTTTTATTTTTTTGTCGGATCCTTTGCAGTATTTTTTGTTCTTATTAGTTGATTGTTGGAATCAAAATTTTAATTTACTGGTAATTGAATTGAATTTATTTA
>NW_020651002.1:0-743 GCF_003573695.1 Papaver somniferum | reverse complement strand
AATTATCGCTCGACAAATAAAGCAACATCGACTCTTATTCTTGCCGAGGTATATTCTCCAAACATTAATTATAAATCGTAAGCATGGTACATCAAACATCTAAGCAAGCATGACCCATCTAATAAAATAATAACTAATTTTTTCAAATCATAATTCTATTTTAATTAAGTGCAAAAGTCAAATAGAAAATAAAACAAATTCACCCAAGTATGAAGTCCGGCTTCCTCCGTCGACCCAGTGTTGGGGTTTAGCTCCACATGGTGAAAACACTCTCAAAATAATATTTCATTGCTCAAAAAGGTGTTTACAAGGAGAAAAGTTATAGAACAGGGCTTTTGTAACAGTTATAATAGTTACAGATACAACAATAAACTGTTACTAACGATGTAGCTTCTACGACTGTCACTATTTGTCGCAAGCACTGTAGATATACGACCCACGACTGAGTGTCGTTGTCACTGTTGGAAAACGACTGTCTTTGCAAGTCTGTTCTTCGTTCTTCACTGTTATTCTGCTACTGCAGATTTCTCTACAACAATTCTCTCGACTCTGTAGCCTCCCCAATCACTCGATACCCTTCCATGATACCTTGTGAACATATTTATACGTGATTGCGACATTGAATCTCCTCCATTATCTCCAAATAATCTTCATTTACTCGGGTTATTTTCTTTTCATTTTTATCACTGATATTGATTTTCACGCGTTCTGAAGCTTCCATATTGCCATATTTAACTTCCTGA
>NW_020651001.1:0-671 GCF_003573695.1 Papaver somniferum | reverse complement strand
GCCAAAGTTGACCTTATTAAAACTTTACCGGTCCCAAAAACCGTAAGAGATATTAGGTCATTCTTAGGACATGCTGGTTTTTATCGTCGTTTCATTAAGGATTTTAGCTTGATGTCTAGACCTCTTTGCAATTTGCTTGCAAAAGATGTTAAGTTTGTTTTTGATGATGCTTGTTTAAAGGCTTTTGAGAAGCTTAAGTCATTACTTACCACCGCCCCCATAGTCCAGGCACCCAACTGGAACCTACCCTTTGAGATCATGTGTGATGCTTCAGATTATGCTATTGGTGTTGTGCTAGGTCAGCGAGAAAATAAGTTACTTCATGTGATTTACTATGCTAGCAAAACTCTGAATGATGCCCAGTTGAACTATACCACTACCGAGAAGGAACTATTAGCCATTGTGTTTGCCTTAGACAAGTTTAGACCCTATCTCTTAGGTTCTAAGATCATCATATATACTGATCATGCTGCTTTAAAATATCTTTTATCTAAGAAGGATACTAAACCTAGATTGATTAGGTGGATTCTGTTGTTGCAAGAGTTTTCTCCAGACATTAGAGACAAAAAGGGTGCCGAAAATGTTGTAGCAGATCACTTGTCTAGGCTAGTTGTTAGTTCCCCAGATGATTCCCTTCCTATAAGGGATAGCTTTCCTGATGAACAATTGTT
>NW_020651000.1:0-1541 GCF_003573695.1 Papaver somniferum | reverse complement strand
TGATTTATCTCTAGCTCAAAAGGTTGCAGCCGATAGAATACTTTTAGCTGAGTTCTTAGAAATTCACTGTGTATCGATCATTGAGACTTTAGATTAGAGATCTACATTTCGATCATAAGCGGATGCTGCAGTCGAAGGATGTTGCCGAGAAATCGACTCAGGAGTTAGGACATAGGTTTCAGAGATTCAATCAGATGTTCCAAGAGTTGAAGTGGACTCAGGCCCAGTTGTCAGGTCTTCAGTTGGTACATGATCGAAAGAAGGCTAGTTGGAGCGATCATAAGAAATATTTCCCCACGAACGAGTTTAATGAGCAATATTATAATGAGTTGACCTCAAAAATTTATGAACTTGAGAGTAGCTTGTTTAAATTCGAGGAAACCGTTAAAGTAGTTATGCCTTTACTTTCAGGTGTTCCCGCACGTCCTGAGTCGTTCTGATATTCTTTCTTTCCCCTCATGTTGTTTGTATTGATCAGTTCTTTGTATTTGTAGTCGAGCAAGGGAAGGTCCAATCTTTAGAGCAGGAAACGAACGAGGCTCAATTGAACGTGAAGATTGCTGATACGGAAACCACTTCAGACAAGCTGACTCACCGACTCACTGAGGATAGAGATAAGCATAGCGCTGAGTGCGCTACAAAAATTAAGGAGGGTGTGAAGGAATTCATCGAGAAAAAGCGAGCCGATCTTGCCGCCAAGAAGTCGGGTTCAGGATCCGTCCCTCAGAATGAATAGGTCATGCTTTTTGTAGTGTTGTGCCACTATTTTACCCCATGTGTTGGGCTATAATTTTCCTTTCGTTTGAACACCTATACTTTCTTGTTGAAGATCTTGTTTTATGGGGTGCTACGTCACCGACTAGTTGCTCTGTCTCGGGGCTTGTTTCTTTTCGACATTGTTCTTTGTTGCATGACTTGGTTGTTCGCAATCGTTAGCTTCTTAATTTCCTGCATTTTATATCAATTGGTTACATGTTAGTAGAAATAACATTTCTGTCAAACACACGCTCAATAAGGAGGGTCATCGTACCCAATACCACGTCCCGACTAAGGTATCTCATCATTGGAGTTGCGGACCAATGTAAGGTTATTTAGTCATACCTAGAACCTATGTTCCTATTGACCCGGGTTAGTTTTCATTTAACCATCCTGGGAAAGTGAACCTGGTCACTTGCGATGGGAGAAATGTTGTATGCTCGGCCATCAAGTACCCATGCCTTGATAACCGGTTACTGGCTTCCAACCACCAGAACCCTTAGACTACCTTGGCATTTTCACACTACCACCTCCCCGAGTTCGAATAGCCCATCGAGTGTAAGTCCCCCTGGAACTTGCACAATGCCGTCGCCCCGGGTTCGAAACGACCATTCGAGTGTAAGTCACTTCGGCACTTGCAACTGTCATTTCCCTGAGTTCGAATGACCATTAGTCGCATATGTCATAATATTTTTTATCTTTCTAGGATATTAAAAGGATTCGATTGAAAAAGTATCATATCTGCTTACACACCTTTCATGGGTGGTATAATTTCAAATGTCTAG
>NW_020650999.1:0-674 GCF_003573695.1 Papaver somniferum | reverse complement strand
TTTATTTGTATCCAAAGCCCATACCATGCCTGTTTCACTCATAGGAACAAACCCAATTAATCTGAGCCATTGAGTCTCACTCTTTCACGCCCAAAAATCCGATCAAAAATCTTCCTTTGTTGCTGCCATTTTTCCCGCCAAAAATCAGTTTTGAAAGGTAGAAGATGGTTAGCCCTTATCCAAAATATGTGCGCCTTTAACAGCTGGGGCGCCTGGGGGTGCCCTTATCCAAAATGAGGGTGCCTTTAACACTTTTTTGGGGTGCCTTTAATACTTTTTCTGGGGTGCCTTTAGTAATTTTCTTCGGGGGGTCCAAATAACACTTTTCGAGCAACTTTTTCCGCACAAATGTATTTCTCCAAAAACACCTATCCAAAAACAAAAACACCATAATTAGTACAAAATCAAGCACTAACAATACAGAACATTGAGGACAATTCAGACACAAAAATGTGTTTATCAACGAACTGCTTGCACTTTTTCTGGATCAACCTGTATTCCTTCTTTTGATACAGTGTAGCCTAAAAAATTTCCCGATGCAACTCCAATAGTACACTTCTCAGGATTCAATTTAATGTTATACTGCCGCATTTGTTCAAAAATATCCCTCAGGTCTTGTACATGGTCTTTAGCTTCTTTACTCTTTACTAACATGTCATCCACGTATACTTCTA
>NW_020650998.1:0-785 GCF_003573695.1 Papaver somniferum | reverse complement strand
CAATTATATATATATTTCACATAAAATTATAACAAATTAAGGTGTAAACGAATGTCTAGATCTTACCCTTTCTTGCACGTTTATTTTATTTTATTTTGATAAACTTTCCTGAAACCAAGACCTAAACAGAGAACTAGAAATCAGTTTTGGTGTAGTAACACCCATTACATCAAAATTAAACAAAGCAGATAAAAAGTCTACATTCCTAGACTCAATAAAACCTACATTTCTTTGATACCTAAGATAAGTAATCCTAATTGTATAAAGGAATACACGCTCATTAGCTTGTGTAATTTTATTACGAAGATTATTACTAATATTATCACCAACAGAATCGGAACTTTGATTGGTAAGATTGTGGCTCAGAACCAACATGCTTTTATTCCCGGTAGGTCTCTCTTTGATTCTGCCATCATTTTAAGTGAGATCACACATTCTTTAAAACCTAAGAAAGGTGAGAAGAGGTGGATAGACTTAAGACTGGAATTTGCCAAGGCTTATGATAGTATTAGACGAGATTTTACCAAAAATATTTTTAATATGCAATGGTTTTGACCATATTTTTTTTTTTGGCTGGATCATGAAGTGCATATCTTATATATGTTTCATTTCAAGTGCTTATTAACGGGTCTCCTAGCTCTAGTTTTAGACCTTGTAATGGTCTAAGACAGGGGATCCTTTATCCCCTTTTGTTTATCTTTGTTTAAAGACCCTAACTAAACTTATTAAAGTTGGCATTGAAGATAAGTGTATTTTGGGTTTACTATTGCTAGAGGAGCTCCTAT
>NW_020650997.1:0-1485 GCF_003573695.1 Papaver somniferum | reverse complement strand
AAATAAAAAAGGCAATCAACACGAGGACTTCCCAAGAGGTCACCTATCTTAGTACTACTCTCGCCCAAGCACGCTTAACTGCAGAGTTCTGATGGGTTCTGGTGCATTAGTGCTGGTATGATCGATTGCTGAAAGTTTCTCACCAATTTTACTACTTAACACGTCTCCAATGTGTTGGCTCGATCCATCTAACGCCCGTTACTTCCTCGTGGCAAGTCCGATCCGGGCAAGTGATGACTCGCTGGAAACCTTATGACGAGTAGAACGCTTGACGCGGTTATTTTGAAGTACTAATCTCGTTTTAATAGTTTTTTAGTTAAAAAATATTAAAATATCCAAATAAATGCACGGTTTTTGGATTTTCACCCAATTAGGGCAGACGCCCTCCCATATATCACGAGATAAAAAATCCATCTTATCTCGTGCAACCCGCTTTCTAACAAGTCACTAGCCTTCATAAGAATAACCGGCGAAAAAAAAGTAAAAATAAATAAAAAAGGCAATCAACACGAGGACTTCCCAAGAGGTCACCTATCTTAGTGCTACTCTCGCCCAAGCACGCTTAACTGCAGAGTTCTGATGGATTCTGGTGCATTAGTGCTGGTATGATCGATTGCTGAAAGTTTCTCACCAATTTTACTACTTAACACGTCTCCAATGTGTTGGCTCGATCCATCTAACTCCCATTACTTCCTCGTGGCAAGTCCGATCCGGGCAAGTGATGACTCGCTGGAAACCTTATGACGAGGAGAACGCTTGACGCGGTTATTTTGAACTACTAATCTCGTTTTAATAGTCTTTTAGTTAAAAAATATTAAAATATCCAAATAAATGCACGGTTTTTGGATTTTCACCCAATTAGGGAAGACGCCCTACCATATATCACGAGATAAAAAATCCATCTTATGTCGTGCAACCCGCTTTCTAAGTAGTCACTAGCCTTCATAAGAATAACCGGCGAAAAAAAAGTAAAAATAAATAAAAAAGGCAATCAACACGAGTACTTCCCAAAAGGGCACCCATCTTAGTACTACTCTCGCCCAAGCACGCTTAACTGCAGAGTTCTGATGGGTTCTGGTGCATTAGTGCTGGTATGATCGATTGCTGAAAGTTTCTCACCAATTTTACTACTTAACACGTCTCCAATGTATTGGCTCGATCCATCTAACGCCCGTTACTTCCTCGTGGCAAGTCCGATCCGGGCAAGTGATGACTCGCTGGAAACCTTATGACGAGGAGAACGCTTGACACGGTTATTTTGAACTACTAATCTCGTTTTAATAGTTTTTTAGTTAAAAAATATTAAAATATCCAAATAAATGCACGGTTTTTGGATTTTCACCCAATTAGGGCAGACGCCCTCCCATATATCACGAGATAAAAAATCCATCTTATCTCGTGCAACCCGCTTTCTAACTAGTCACTAGACTTCATAAGAATAACCGGCGAAAAAAAAAGTAAAAATAAATAAAAAAGGCAATCAAC
>NW_020650996.1:0-536 GCF_003573695.1 Papaver somniferum | reverse complement strand
AAAGATGAGTTTATCTAGTTTACAATTTAGTCTCAGAAATAATTTTCCGACTTATAACGAAGTTTGTAGACTTTTTTGAGTTAACATATATTAAATTCAACATTTTTATGAACTCTTTGTTTTTGTGTTGGCTTTGTCTTTCCATTTGTTTCAAGATAGATAAAATTTTATAGGATTTGGGTTAGTTTTGCATGGTCTTTCATCCTTCTTCTATTGTGAAATTTGACTTCCTTCATATTTTCTTGAATCAACGTACATAGAAATGCAATTTTTACTAGGCATATTTCCTTAGAACATATTAATTGTAATTACAATACATTTTTCAAACTTTTTCTGTTAAAGATGAGTTTATCTAGTTTACAATTTAGTCTCAGAAATCAATTTCCGACTTATAACGAATTGTGTAGACTTTTTTGAGTTAACGTATATAAAATTCAACATTTTTATGAACTCTTTCTTTTTGTGCTGGCTTTGTCTTTCTATTTGATTCAAGATAGATGAAATTTGTTAGGATTTGGATTAGTTCTGTACGGTCT
>NW_020650995.1:0-819 GCF_003573695.1 Papaver somniferum | reverse complement strand
AAAAAAAACTGATGCATAACCAGAAAAGTGAGAAAAGTAATGCATAAGACATTATGCAGCTAAAACAAAATAATGCATAATGTCTTATGCATCTAAAAAAAACTGATGCATAACCAGAAAAGTGAAAAAAAGTAATGCATAAGACATTATGCAGCTAAAACAAAAATAATGCATAATGTATTATGCATCTAAAAAAAACTGATGCATAACCAGAAAAGTGAAAAAGTAATGCATAAGACATTATGCAGCTAAAACAAAATAATGCATAATGTCTTATGCATTTAAACAAAACTGATGCATAACCAGAAAACTGAGAAAATTAATGCATAAGACATTATGCAGCTAAAACAAAATAATGCATAATGTCTTATGCATCTAAAAAAAACTGATGCATAACCAAAAAAGTGAAAAAAAGGAATGCATAAGACATTATGCAGCTAAAACAAAAATAATGCATAATGTATTATGCATCTAAAAAAAACTGATGCATAACCAGAAAAGTGAAAAAGTAATGCATAAGACATTATGCAGATGCATAATGTCTTATTTATTTAAACAAAACTGATGCATAACCAGAAAAGTGAAAATGTAATGCATAAGACATTATGCAGCTAAAAAAAATAATGCTTAATGTTTTATGCATCTAAACAAAACTGATGTTATGCATAACATCTTTAATTCAAATCTAATAATAAATTTCCGATTGAGATCAAAAACATGGAGACAAATAAGGTATGAAAATTTCCAATTCAGTTGATATCGAAATACTGCAACACACTTCTTACCCTTTTCAACTTCAATTTTAATTTCTTTTTACTT
>NW_020650994.1:0-668 GCF_003573695.1 Papaver somniferum | reverse complement strand
TTTTTCTATTTCATTCAAGATACATGAAATTTGTTAGGATTTGGATTAGTTATGCATGGTCTTTTATCCTTCTTCTATTGTGAAATTTGACTTCCTTCATATTTTCTTGAATCAACGTACATAGAAATGCAATTTTTACTAGAGCTATTGCCTTAGAACATATTAATTGTAATTACAATACATTTTTCAAAAATTTTATGTTAAAGATGAGTTTATCTAGTTTACAATTTAATCTCAGAAATCAATTTCCGACTTCTAACGAAGTGTGTAGACTTTTTTGAGTTAACGTATATAAAATTCAAAATTTTTATGAACTCTTTCTTTTTGTATTAGCTTTGTCTTTATATTTGATTCAAGATGGATGAAAGTTATTAGGATTTGGATTAGTTTTGCATGGTATTTCATCCTTCTTCTATTGTGGATTTTCCTTCCTTCATATTTTCTTGAATCAACGTACATAGAAATGCAATTTTTACTAGATTTAATGCCTTAGAACATATTATTTGTGATTACAATACATTTTACAAACTTTTTCGGTTAAAGATGATTTTATCTAGTTTACAATTTAGTCTCAGAAATAGATTTCCGACTTATAACGATGTGTGTAGACTTTTTTGAGTTAACGTATATAAAATTCAACATTTTTATGAACTCTTTATTTTTGTGTT
>NW_020650993.1:0-702 GCF_003573695.1 Papaver somniferum | reverse complement strand
AGGGTGGTATAAAAAAAATTATTTTTATTTTGCTAATTCAAAGCATGTAAAGGACAATAAATATGGATGTCTTCCTTAACCATCCAAATGAGCAAACAATCG
Organism: Papaver somniferum; assembly: GCF_003573695.1. Classification (NCBI taxonomy): domain Eukaryota; kingdom Viridiplantae; phylum Streptophyta; class Magnoliopsida; order Ranunculales; family Papaveraceae; genus Papaver; species Papaver somniferum. The sequence continues at coordinate 600 of NW_020650993.1, read as the reverse complement.
TATATGCTTTAATCGAAGAACGATGGAACTAGACAAAAGTAGGAGGATACAATCCTAATGATAATAGTGTAGAGATATAAATGTTTCATGACAAGAAGCTTTAAACACGCTCGACAAAGTGTAAATGTTTTGACTTCAACAAGAAGGTACTCATAGTAATGAGGTCTTACGCCTCCGCAAACCAAAAGATGCGATAAGTATCCAAAAAGTTGCATCGTTTTCTTAAACAACTATAAATTAGTACTTTTTTTCATCTCAAATTTTGATGTAACAAGATCTTAAGTTTCCAATAATGACCATTGTATTATTATATATGGAGGTAAATTCTTTATGACAGGACTAGAAAAAAGACATTAATATTAAAATGTGGAGGTTATTACTATTTATAACTGGCTCAAACTGGTACTATGATTTTTTATCAATAAATAGAGTTTATTAATATATGAGGTATAAATATATAAAGTTTTTACTGTATTAGAAAAAGCATTGGGCACTATTATGTAAGGATGCAAATGGTATGTTTAGTACCGAGTGACAATCAAATCAAGGGGAACGGTGTTTAGGCTTGTGAAACCGTACCAAAATGTGGTCCAGACTATT
>NW_020650992.1:0-530 GCF_003573695.1 Papaver somniferum | reverse complement strand
AAACACGCTCGACAAAGTGTAAATGTTTTGACTTCAACAAGAAGGTACTCATAGTAATGAGGTCTTACGCCTCCGCAAACCAAAAGATGCGATAAGTATCCAAAAAGTTGCATCGTTTTCTTAAACAACTATAAATTAGTACTTTTTTTCATCTCAAATTTTGATGTAACAAGATCTTAAGTTTCCAATAATGACCATTATATTATTATATATGGAGGTAAATTCTTTATGACGGGACTAGAAAAAGACATTAATATTAAAATGTGGAGGTTATTACTATTTATAACTGGCTCAAACTGGTACTATGATTTTTTATCAATAAATAGAGTTTATTAATATATGAGGTATAAATATATAAAGTTTTTACTGTATTAGAAAAAGCATTGGGCACTATTATGTAAGGATGCAAATGGTATGTTTAGTACCGAGTGACAATCAAATCAAGGGGAACGGTGTTTAGGCTTGTGAAACCGTACCAAAATGTGGTCCAGACTATTGGTTTTGCAAAACCAGTAATATTGCCGGTTCTA
>NW_020650991.1:0-496 GCF_003573695.1 Papaver somniferum | reverse complement strand
TTCAAAACACACAAGCAGCGACCATCTCTAGGTCTTTTCTTCATCTTCTTGCTTTTATTTTCGTGCGGCGTTTTACTTCCATCCCCGTTGCTGAGTTTAAGAGTGGGTAACTTGTAATACATGCTTCAACCCATGCCCATGCGCATGTACCAAGCACCAATTCCGTGTCTATTTGAAATTATTTTTTGCTAGTTTTTAACTTGATAAATAATTTATTTAAGAGCTTTATTTATGGAAAAATTCCTTTTTTGTGTTTAACTGTTTTACAAGAAACAAAACTCGTTTTATAAAAAAAACCTAAACCTAACTTGATTTGCAAGTTAATTTTCCTATAAATACAACTCGAAAATCTCTTTTCAAAACACACAAGCAGCGACCATCTCTAGGTCTTTTCTTCATCTTCTTGATTTTATTTTCGTGCGGCGTTTTACTTCCATCCCCGTTGCTGAGTTTAAGAGTGGGTAACTTGTAATACATGTTTTGACCCATGCCCATG
>NW_020650990.1:0-633 GCF_003573695.1 Papaver somniferum | reverse complement strand
ATCTCTAGGTCTTTTCTTCATCTTCTTGCTTTTATTTTCGTGCGGCGTTTTACTTCCATCCCCGTTGTTGAGTTTAAGAGTGGGTAACTTGTAATACATGTTTCGACCCATGCCCATGCGCGTGTACCAAGCACTAATTCCGTGTCTACTTGAAATTATTTTTTGCAAGTTTTTGACTTGATAAATAATTTATTTAAGAGTTTTATTTATGGAAAAATTCCTTTTTTGTGTTTAACTGTTTTACAAGAAACAAAACTCGTTGTATAAGAAAAAACCTAAACCTAACTTGATTTGCAAGTTAATTTTCCTATAAATACAAATCGAAAATCTCTTTTCAAAACACACAAGCAGCGACCATATCTAGGTCTTTTCTTCATCTTCTTGCTTTTATTTTCGTGCGGTGTTTTGCTTCCTTCCCCGTTGCTGAGTTTAAGAGTGGGTAACTTGTAATACATGCTTCGACCCACGCCCATGCGCGTGTACCAAGCTCCAATTCCGTGTCTACGTGAAATTATTTTTTGCAAGTTTTTAACTTGATAAATAATTTATTTAAGAGTTTTATTTATGGAAAAATACCTTTTTTGTGTTTAACTGTTGTACAAGAAACAAAACTCGTTTTATAAGAAAAAACCT
>NW_020650989.1:0-533 GCF_003573695.1 Papaver somniferum | reverse complement strand
CATCCATCTTCCACATGAGGCGATCGGCCAAGCAAATGTGTATCCCTAAAACCACTAAAGGATCACCCAAAGGTGGTCGATCACGCTTCCACTTTTAAGACGCTTATCCACGACTTATTCAATCAAGCTCAAAAACAATGATGCTACATACACATCGATTAGGTTGAGCTTCTTAATTGCGATGCTTCACATGTATCGAATACATACAATATCTTATATCGACCTAGTTGTTTCACCTAATAGCATCACGCCATTCTCCAAGATGGGTCCCACGACCCACTTATTCGAAACATCAAACATATCACAAACTGGGGGATGCTTACTGGGGTATTGTTCTGGCAGTTTACAACGTGCGGCGTGCAACGCATCCATTACGAGAACGTGTCAGGAAAGGCAGACGATTATCAGTAATGAGAGTGGTGGAAGAATCGTGTGATCATCAGTTTTCCCTCACAACGGAAACACGATGATCACTACCTTCCGAACAAAAACCTACTTCTCCACTACTTCACTTCCTCCATTTCCTAAGAGAT
>NW_020650988.1:0-2193 GCF_003573695.1 Papaver somniferum | reverse complement strand
TGATATTTTTTTCTTGTTAATAGTGTTAACATATCTTCCATGATTTTGTTGCTGCGGCTGTTGATCTTTGATTTGGTAGTTCTAGGGGTTTCACATTAAAAAAAAAGCTGAGGCGGCAAGAAAAAGAAGTGAGCTGCAGCAACTTCCTTGAGATTTATATAACCTGCACATTTAGGGTTAAGATGAGACTGTATTGATCGTAGATTTGCTTCCTAATCGAACGGATGTTATGTTCCAATGGCTGGGCCTTCATATCCCTGAACCAAACACGTGAAAAAGGAAAGGTTCTATGCTAGGAAGAAGACTAATTTTTGGGAAGAGCTAGATCCAAGTTTGTAAAATGCTACCATGCAGCTCTTTAAAAGAAAGATGCATGGTGCTTTATCTATACTACTTGCGGTTTGATATGCTTTCTTGACTAAATGTTGTCTTTGTTTAGGAAAAGCAATACTTTTCAATCATTTTTGGAAAGGAGAGTATAATGTTTTTTGGAGACATGTGTATCGGCATATATTTGCTTAAAACGCATGCAGTACAAATCTGTCGCTGCACCATTGATTGTCAAGCTGCCACATGGAATTTGGTGTAAAGTAAAAGGTTGACTTGTGCATTTCCCCCGCTGTTGATTGTGTATTTTTTTTCCCTTTCTCCAATAGTTGTATCTTTATGCCGTGCATGGTTGTCTTCAGAACATCCAAAGTGCAGCCAGATTTTGCATTCCTCCAAGCTTGTAAGTAACTGTTCAGTTTGATTGTCATGGAAGATGAAATAAACATCATATGTAAATTATATAAGATTCTCACAATTAAAAAAGACCATGGGGTTGGCGCGCTACAGCTTGCAGTAACAACACAACCCACAAAACTAAAAACTTCATTTGCAATTGAGTACATAAATGAAAATGTAAAAAACCAGAGATTTTGCAACCAAAGAAAACATTTCTTTAATGGTAATTGTTGCCCCCATTTTCATAACATTTGTCTTCTGATTTGAACTGGACTCGCAGCTGAGAACCATCTGCAGAGGAAGTATGAGTTTTGTGAGATTTAGCTAGAACTTGGAATAAATATAAACAGAAGAACAACTAATACAAAGGCATTAGTCATAACACCAGCTCCCCTTCCACCCCCGTGGGCAATCCACTAGTTAAATTCATGAGAGGAAAAGTCATAATGACATTGAAATGGTCTTTAGAAATCTTCCATGATTTTGTTGCTGCTGTTGATCGATGAGTATCATATGATAGATCTCTATTTGCTTTTGGTTTAGTGGTTTTAGGGTTCTCAGATCTAAAGAATGTGGTAGCTCACTCTACTGCTAAGCAAGAATCAGATTGAAAAGTGAAGTGAAGCCCCTTCCTTAGCTTTATATACCCTGCCCGGGTGCTCTAATGAAACCTGTTTTGAGACATACTCAACTTTTTTGAGGTATACTTATTTATTATCCCATCTAGAGTGGTTTTATAAGGGGTGTCTAAAGGTAATGCAATTACTTATATATCCTTAAACAATCTAATTATTAGAGTGCCCTTATTCTCAAAAACCTAAAATCAAAAATCAAAATAACCTTTAAACTTAAACATTTTGGACTCCAATTCAATCAAGTAATCAATCAATCAAAGGAAACACGAATCGAAGTGAGCGATGTTGGAGTGCGAAATCCAAATCTCATTTGCTCTTATACGTATTTTAGAATGCATTTGTAACAAACCCATCTTGTTTTTGAATGATTTTATTTTGTTTGATCGATAAAATATGATTTCAAAGATGGAATTAGGGTTTTCAGAGGATCGGTTCGGCTGATCTTGGAATATCAATTTTGAGCCGAACCTAGTATATGATTTAGAGAAACACTATGTTTGGCTAATGCGATTTTGCTAGATTTTGTTCGAATCAACCGATCCTAAATTCGTCAGTTACAGAGTGAAGTTCGGCTGACAAGATATCAGCCGAACCTCTGTTTTTTGGAAATACACCTAGGTTCGGCTAACAACGGTTTAGTTCGAATCAGCCGAACCTAAATTCATGAGTTACAAAGTAAAGTTTGGCTGATAACTTGTCAGCCGAACTGTTCATCTGATCAGTAGATCTGGGTTTTAAAATTCAATTTTTTGATAGATTCAACTTATAAAAAGGACATTAAACCTCGTATAGAAGTCTACCCCTGATTTGAATCACATATTTTGGTCACTTC
>NW_020650987.1:0-649 GCF_003573695.1 Papaver somniferum | reverse complement strand
AAGAAGTCTATTGAATATTCGATGCTATTACAAGACCTGACAGACTCTATATATAGACTCAAGAGAAAGACTGATTCCTAATATAACCCCTAAACTTACTCCTGAAGTTATCGAACTCTCTGGTGGATAAAAAAACTCTTTCGAGAAAAACCTTTCAAGGAATTCTACCTCAAATAAAAGACTGAAATATAGAATACTGAAACATAAAAGTTACTAGACCCTTAATACTGCCAACTTGTAGTGTTGCTGCGACAAAACTAAACCGTGACAGAACTGGGTTCTATCATTGGTATGTTCTTATCATGGCCAGCAGGAACGATTGCTTTTGCAGACAAGAGAAACAAGGTAATAAACAAGAAGTCTATTGAATATTCGATGCATTACAAGACCTGACAGACTCTATATATAGACTCAAGAGAAAGACTGATTCCTAATATAACCCCTAAACTTACTCCTGAAGTTATCAAACTCTCTGGTGGATTAAAAAACTCTTTCGAGAAAAACCTTCCAAGGAATTCTACCTCAAATAAAAGACTGAAATATAGAATACTGAAACATAAAAGTTACTAGACCCTTAATACTGCCAACTTGTAGTGTTGTTGCGACGAAACTAAACCATGACAGAACTGGGTTCTATCAGTTTACAAAA
>NW_020650986.1:0-3695 GCF_003573695.1 Papaver somniferum | reverse complement strand
TTAGAAAAGGATTTAAAATAAGCAGTTCTGGACCACTCCATAAATTTCATGTTGAAATGTGAGTTTCATGGTCAGGTTACATGATATAGTGCCATATAGTATGTGGACACAAGGTCATGCTAAGTCTAATTCGTGTACACATGTTTGTGTAGTATATGGTATCAGTGATTCGTGAACAATGTAATCTAGATATTTTATCCAATTAGGGTATACTTGTAACTGTGCATAATCAATGTATAAAAGAGTTGAATTTCCTCTTTGAGTCATACACACTGTTCTATTCACTCTGTCTTGATTTCCACATGGTATCGGAGCACAAGAGAGAGAAGAGAAAACCCTAGATCTATTGTAGCTTCAATCTGATATTCGGATTTTATAATTTGTAAGTTGAATCATTAAGATGTTCTTGAAGAAACTTTGATTGTAGTTTCCTTGTTAACAAAAGTATCATGTGTTTGTGTTATTTCTTTCCCGCATTATATTTTTTTATTTTTATAGTTGAAATATCAGGGGTTGTACGACATTTAACCTAGATAGTATTAAGTCAAATGTAAAGGACCTACATGACTCATTCTTGTTGAATTTGTGTCTTGAATTATGGACTATAAAACACGTTCTTGTTGGAATATGGTTCGTGAACATACTAGGTTTACCTTAGTAAAACAATATTGTATACATTTTCGTAACCGAACATATAGATTGTATATTAGAATTGTCAATATAGGTTTCTGATAAGAAAAATTGGTGGTGCACTTGGTACCCACTCCTTTTCATGGTCATCAATTTTATCTTAGTTTCTCATACTTCTTGGTATTCAACAGTGAGTAAGAACAATTAAAATCACGGATTCAGAATCAACAGAGTTATTCATATAAAATATCAATCCGAAATCAATATCTTATTTATATAGAGGGCGAGAAATATAACCTCAGGGGAAGAAAAGAGGGATGGGGAATTAAGTATTTCAATGACGGAGGTGTTGGAGAAGTGGGATTTAGATTTCGTTACTATGGATATATAGATGGTTTTAAACAGTCAACATCTGCCATTTGATGGTCAGGGTGTTTGAAAACATATAAAGGTCAAATAACGGTTCACTTAACAACCTCCCTTTAGTCTACGACCCAAATGCATCAAGTGCATGTTCCACAACCCAAACTCAAATTATTTCATAAGATTAGAACCCTTTTACAAAATATATCTAGATATCAACATGTATTGTTGGATTATACTTATTGTAAGAGCATAGCTCGGTCGACCTCGCATGCGTTGCTATCTCAAGCATGTTTGTCAATGTTAGTCATCAAAACAATGAGTCTTGATTTCTAGCCTACATATCCAAGTCTCTGACTAGGATAAAAAAGTGTAGTTGAGCTCAAGGACTTCATGGCGATTCATCATACAACGACGAATATCTACTCAATGAACCATGGAACTTCATCAACAAAAAGGTATGTGGAGACTTGAACTTATCTATCACTAAAAAGTCTATCTCTTCTATCACCTACTTCTTATGAGACAAAAGTCGTATGCTATATAGACTGGATCATACACATTTGATATTTCGAGGCGAGTATATCTCGCCTATCTATATCTCGAAATCATGTGTTGGTAAAGCGTTTCGCTTTGATCAAGTTTATCTTCACCTAGTGACGAAATTCATGAAAAGTTTCAATTACTTTGAGAATTGCTCTGACGTGAAACGGTATGTGAATAACGGCAATATACGTCCTCTGAGAATGGCTCAATGATTGGAATGAGAGTTTAGATTGCATAACCATGTATTCCTTAATCTGAAGTTTTCGAACTTTGTTGATTGAGAGAAATCGGAGGAATTGGCTTTGCCAAGTCCGCGAACCCAGTCCGCAAACTCAGTCCGCGAACTGACGAAAGTTCTCGTACCGAGAATTTCTGCTGGGATTTTCCAAAAACTCATTTGCGCGTTAGTCCGCGAACCTAGTCCGCGAACTGGCGGAAGTCTCTTTGCCGAGATTTTCTGTTGAGTTTGGAAAACTCCGCCGGTTGTCTTAAGTCCGCGAACTTGTTTGTGAGCTTAAGTGGTTATGATCTAAAGATGTGCTATGAACATGAAACTTAATTACTAAGGAATGCTTTATGCAAACCGTGGCTATAAAGTTCATGAGCCGATTCAATCGAATCGAATCATCTTTGTTTCAATTGTGTCTTGTGTAGTTACATAAGATCTCATAGGAATTGAACAACTCTTTAACTAGTTCATTTGAGTCAAAGAAAAAAAGGTTAATATGAAATGCTCATGTGGTTAACCTTTTGGTTTACTATGTTGAACCAACATACACGTACATGTTTGGGCATGGTTTTCACAAATCCATTAAACGTCTACCCAAGTGTGTGTGACAAGCTAAATTTTCGATTTAACGGTTGAGAAATATTAGCTTGAATCTAAATCAGGTTTTCATCTAACGGTGAATATGGATTGCTTTGTAACTAAGGAAAAACCCTGATTTGAAGGCTATATGAAGGAGACATCTAGCATTGTGCAAACCTAATACCCACATGTCTGTGTGATACTAGTCGCTCGCTAGAGTCGATTCTCCTTTAACCTTTGGTTTTCTTCTCTAAAACCAGGTTAACGACTTAAAGACTTCATTGGGAATGTGAAGCCAGACAGAGACTACTTTTATCGTAGTTGTGTGATCTGATCTTGCATCTTCTATCGTACGAGTACAATCTATTGATTGGCTTGAGATCGTGAGAGTTCTCCGATAGGCAAGATAAAGAAGTCACAAACATCATCGTCTCACAGTTTGTGATTCCTCGACAAACCGCCTGTGTAGTCAGGAAGGATTGTATAGAGGTGATTGATTAATCTAGGCTGTTCTTCGGGAATATAAGACCGGATTATCAATTGGTTCCTGTTCACCTTGATTTCATATCTTAAGACGGAACAAAACCTAGGGTTTTCTGTGGGAGACAGATTTATCCTTTGATAGACTTTTCTGTGTGAAACAGATTTGTTTATTATCAAGTCTTCGATTTTGGGTTGCAGCAACTCTTGGTTATGGATGAGATCAGCTAAGGTAATCAAGTGCGCAGTATCCTGCTGGGATCAAAGGCGTAGGAGTACAACTATACCTTGGATCAGTGGGAGACTGATTGGGGTTCAACTATAGTCCAGTCCGAAGTTAGCTTGGAGTAGTCTAGTGTTTGTAGCGGCTTAATACAGTGTGTATTCAATCTGCACTAGGTCCCGGGGTTTTTCTGCAATTGCGGTTTCCTCGTTAACAAAATTTCTGGTGTCTGTGTTATTTGTTTTCCGCATTATTTTTTATATAATTGAAATAATACAGGTTGTGCGTTCGTGATCATCAATTGGAAATCCAACTGTTGGTTATTGATTGATATTGATTGATCCTTGGACATTGGTCTTTGGTACCGTCCAAGTATTGCTTGTGTTTGATTAGGACTCGCTGATTTCTATTAGCTTGAGTAATATCAAAACAATAGAAAGATATTAACTCCTTGAGATACTTTTATCTAGATTGAGTTTGACTGTCTAGTTGATTCTCTAGCAAAGTATTTTGGAGTTAGTCCATAAAGATTGCTAAGCGGAATATAGGGTGGTGATGTTAGACCCCCGCTTTTTCAATTGGTATCAGAGCAGGCAAACACGGTAAACCTAATAAGATTGTCTTTGTTCGTTGCATATAAATTTC
>NW_020650985.1:0-364 GCF_003573695.1 Papaver somniferum | reverse complement strand
TTTTTTTTTTTTTTGTTCGGCGTTCTACTTCCATCCTTGTTGCTGAGTTCAAGAGTGGGTAACTAGCGTTCTGCTAACTCAAGTTATATCGGGCAGTCTTATCCTGGACACATCTCCGCACGTTGGGGTTTAACGTTACTTCCGAGTATACATGTTTCGACCCATGTCCATGCGCGTATACCATGCACCAAGTTCCTCCTCTACTCGTATTTATTTTTGGCGAATTTTTCTTTAGGAAATAAATTCCAAAAATATTTTCTTAAGAGTTTTATTTGTGGGAAATTCCTTTTAAGAGTTTTACTTGTTTTTGAAGAAAACCAAAACCTAACTTGATTTGCAAGTATCTCATCCTATAAATATGGCT
>NW_020650984.1:0-758 GCF_003573695.1 Papaver somniferum | reverse complement strand
GTTCATGTATTTTTAGGAAACGAAATGGTCCACAGAACCGAAGATCAACCCATGAGTTATGGGTTATGCCATATCAGGATTACCAAATCCTTTTAGCACGTCACTGGTTTCGAAGAAACCATTGTGAGGTGAATGCATATGCCTAATTTTCATTGAAAAGATGAAAAGATACTTCTTTTTCTCATAAGTTCGAAGAGTTTCTTTAGCTCGACTTATATTGCAATAGAATTTTATTGCAATATTGTTTTTCAATATAGTAAGAGCTCTTGCTTTCTTGAAAAACATTTCGAGTTATTTGATTCTCTGTTCGAGAATTCCTTTCCATAAGGTTGCTTCTAATACTAATCCAACATGATTGTTTGTGGATATTGTTGATAAAGAACCAAAGACAAGATTCACAAACCTTAAGATTTTGATATGACAATTTCTCTTAGTGAGATGTTCATAGTGAGAAATAGAAGCAAAATATGAGGTATTCAGTATCCCAATCAGGTTACCGTTGAGAATCCTTCTTGAGATATATTGATTTCCTTGAATGAGAGATTCATCATAAGGTGGAATCGGTGTGTCATCTCTTATATATATGAGAGACTTTCTCGAGAAGTTGTAAGTTCTCAACCAACTCCTAGAAAATTCCTTTAATTAGAGTATTGCACTCTTCATTTGTGTCCTCCACCATGGGACCTTGAGGATATCAAATCATACTACTACGTTAACTGAATCATACATAGATTTAATTCTTATAGGTTGGATCGCAT
>NW_020650983.1:0-723 GCF_003573695.1 Papaver somniferum | reverse complement strand
TTATTTCTCTGGAACGCTCGTAACGTGTTTGTAAAATGCTTTAGAAAGATTTCCCTAATGTGATCCGTATTAGTGAAATAGTTAAATTAAATAACTATTGTTTAGAAAATTATTGTCAAAGACACGTATTTATTTACAAAAGTTGGAAGGGGGCCGAGCAACAATTTATGCTCCAACACAGCTTGTGAACGGTCAACCAGTCATCCGATAAATCAACTGCTTGATTGGGATCCTCACCAAACTAAATTTCTGACAAAGTTAGGTACCAAAAGTAAAGGTGTGCCATTTTATAGGCACCAAACTCAAAATATCCCTTATTACAAATATTGTCTACTTATAGAACTCTCTTTGTCCCCTAAGGTTTTGTGTAATCTCCTTTTCGACTATTTTTCTCATAACTTCTTCATACGAAGTGGGAATGACCTCATTTTTTTTTTTTGTTACCTATGTCTTTCAGTTCCCCACAGTATACAAGAAATTTTTAAGGATTTGGACGGTTAACAATTGGTGTTGCATCCTTATTTTCAATGTAAAGTATGACTTCCCTCTTTATTTTTGGAATCAACATATGTAAAAATGCAATTTGCATAACATGTAGAGCCTTTTTTTAAGTGTATTATTTTTTACCGCATTTATTCTTTAGAAAATTTTATAATAAAACTGAGTTTATCTAGTTTATAGTTGTTTTAAAAAAAAAGGATTTCGAATTCTAACGAAGTCACT
>NW_020650982.1:0-693 GCF_003573695.1 Papaver somniferum | reverse complement strand
GTTCACTTTGCTTAACAAATTTAACAGGCCACCTATACACAGCCATGTTATGAATGGCATAGCTTGCAAGGACAGATTTAATAAGCACTACACGATCCTGAAAGGAAAGCATTTTACCTTTATACACCGAGAGATGATCCTTCAACTTATCCACCACATTACTAATATGACTATATTTCACCCTACCAGGCATCACCTTAACTCCCAAATATCTATCCGGAAAGAAAGTAACACCCATGCCTAAGAAATTAGCAATATCCTGCCTCATATGCAACGACCCACCTCCAAAATAAATTTTGCTCTTCTCCCTACAAACCCTTTGACCAGACGCCTGTTGATAAACCTCAAGCAACCTCAACAAGTTTTTCAGACTCTTCTGATTCCCCTTGCAAAAAATCATAATATCATCAGCAAAAAACAAATGAGTTGGAGAAATACCATTACGCTTCACCATATGAGTCATACACTTATTTTGAAAGAGTTTGGTAATGTTCCTACTAAGAACATCCTCAATCAAAACAAAAATAAGAGGAGAAAGAGGATCCCCCTGACGCAAACCTCTATTAATCTTAAAGAAACCCTCCGGACTACCATTGAGAAGAATAGAAATTCTAGCAGAACTCAGAATATTGTGAATCCAAGTACACCAACCTTCTGAGAACCCATACCTTCGAAAAACCTCCAAAACAAAAT
>NW_020650981.1:0-371 GCF_003573695.1 Papaver somniferum | reverse complement strand
ATGAGTTCAGTAATAGGTTGCAGTTTCATCCAATCTAATATATTGCGCACCTCAAACCTCACCTGGACGAGAACATCGGGTCTGTATATGGTAATCTTGCAACATGTGTTCAGTAATAGGTTGCAGTTTCATCCAATATGATATATTTCGCACCTCAAACCTCACATGGAGGAGAACATAGGGTCTGTATATGGTAATTATGCAACATGAGTTCAGTAATAGATTGCACTTTCATTCAATCTGATATATTTCACACCTCAAACCTCACCTGGACGAGAACATCGGGTCTGTATATGGTAATTATACAACATGAGTTCATTAATAGATTGCAGTTACATCCAATCTGATATATTGCGCACCTCAAACTTCAC
>NW_020650980.1:0-370 GCF_003573695.1 Papaver somniferum | reverse complement strand
CAACCTGAGTTAAGTGATAGGTTGCAGTTTCATCCAATCTGATATATTTGGCACCTCGTGCATGGACCGGACCAGAACATCGGGTCTGTATATAATAATCTTGGAACCTGAGTTAAGTGATAGGTTACAGTTTCATCCAATATGATATATTTGACACCTCGAACCTGGCCCGGACCAGAACATCGGGTTTGTATATGGTAATCTTGAAACCTGAGTTAAGTGATATGCTGCAGTTTAATCCAATCTGATATATTTGACACCTCAAACCTGGACCGGACCAGAACATCGGGTCTGTATATGTTAATCTTGGAACCTCAGTTAAGTGATAGGTTGCAGTTTCATCCAATCTGATATATTTGACATCTCGAAC
>NW_020650979.1:0-694 GCF_003573695.1 Papaver somniferum | reverse complement strand
CAGCTCAAACCTCGTCTGGACGAGAACATCTGGTCTGTATATCGTCATCTGTAACCTGAGTTCAGTAATAAGTTGCAGTTTCATCCAATCTGACATATTTGACACCTCAAACCTCGCCTGGACGAGAACATCGGGTCTGTGTATGGTAATTGTAATCTGAATTCAATAATAGGTTGCAGTTACATCTTATCTGATATATTTGACATCTCAAACCTCGAATGGACGAGAACATCGGGTCTGTATATGGTAATTTTGCAACCTGAGTTCAGTAATAGGTTGTAGTTTCATCCAATCTGATATATTTGACACCTCAAACCTCGTCTGGACGAGAACATCTGGTCTGTATATCGTCATCTGCAACCTGAGTTCAGTAATAAGTTGCAGTTTCAACCAATCTGATATATTTGACACCTCAAACCTCGCCTGGACGAGAGCATAGGGTCTGTATATGGTAATCTTGCAACCCGAGTTCAGTAATAGGTTGCAGTTTCATCCAATCTGATATATTTGACACCTCAAACCTCGCCTGGAAGAGAACATCGGGTCTGTATATGGTAATTGCAACCTGAGTTCAGTAATAGGTTGCAGTTTCATCCAATCTGATATATTTGACAGCTCAAACCTCGTCTGGACGAGAACATCTGGTCTGTATATCGTCATCTGCAACCTGAGTTCAGTAATAAGTTGCAGTTTC
>NW_020650978.1:0-375 GCF_003573695.1 Papaver somniferum | reverse complement strand
TTGCAACCTGAGTTCAATAATATGTTGCAGTTTCATCCAATCTAATATATTTGACACCTCAAACCTCGTCTGGACGAGAATATCGGGTTTGTATATGGTAATCTTGCAACCTGAGTTTAGTAATAGGTTGCAGTTTCATCCGATCTGATATATTTGGCACCTCAAACCTCTTCTGGACGAGAACATCGGGTCTTTATATGGTAATCTTGCAAACTTAGTTCAGTAATAGGTTGCAGTTTCATCCAACCAAATATATTTGACACCTCAAACCTCGCCGGGACGAGAACATCGGGCCTGTATATGGTAATCTTGCAACCTGAGTTCAGTAATAGGTTGCAGTTTCATCCAATCTGATATATTTGACACCTCAAACCT
>NW_020650977.1:0-379 GCF_003573695.1 Papaver somniferum | reverse complement strand
ATTTCATCGTATATTCTCATAAACGCTCAGCAACCCTAAATTAGTCAACTTCGAGAAAGAAACTAGGTCCGAGATCGAAACCTGGACTCGAGAATAAGTCTGAAACTTCGTAAGAACGACGAATCCAACAATTTACGGGTAAGATTCCATCTTATATTCTCAGAAACACTCAGCAAACCCTAAATTAATCAACTTCGAGAAAGAAACTGGGTCCGAGATCGAAACCTGGACTCGAGAATAAGTCTGAAACTTTTTAAGAACGACGAATCCAATCATTTACGGGTAAGATTCCATCGTATATTCTCAGAAACGCTCAGCAAACCCTAAATTAGTCAACTTCGAGAAAGAACCTGGGTCCGAGATCGAAACCTGGACTCGA
>NW_020650976.1:0-629 GCF_003573695.1 Papaver somniferum | reverse complement strand
AAACACACAGTTTCGTCAAGTTCGGGAAAGAAACTGGCTTTGAGGTCGAAACATGGCCAGAAGCGGACTAATATAAGTCCGAAACATGGTAAGAACGATGAATATCTAACCTTTTACAAGTAAGATTCCCTTGGAATATTCTCCCAAAACCTTAAAAACACAGTTTCGTCAAGTTCGGGAAAGAAACTGGCTTTGAGGTCGAAACATGGCCAGAAGCGGACTAATATATGTCCGAACTTGGTAAGAACGATGAATATCTAACCTTTTACAGGTAATATTCCCTTGGAATATTCTCCCAAAACCTTAAACACACACAATTTCGTCAAGTTCGGGAAAGAAACTGGCTCCGAGGTCGAAACCTGGTCAGGAGCGGACTCCTATAAGTCCGAAACGTGGTAAGAACGATGAATATCTAACCTTTTACAGGTAAGATTCCCTTGGAATATTCTCCAAAAACCTTAAACACACACAATTTCGTCAGGTTCGGGAAAAAAACTGGCTCCGACGTGCAAACCTGGCCGGGAGAGGACTCCTATAAGTCCGAAACTTGGTAAGAACGATGAATATCAAACCTTTTACAGGTATGATTCCCTTGGAATATTCTCCAAAAACCTTAAACACACACAATT
>NW_020650974.1:0-257 GCF_003573695.1 Papaver somniferum | reverse complement strand
TCCAGACGAGGTTTGAGCTGTCAAATATATCATATTGGATGAAACTGCAACCTACTACTGAACTTAGGTTGCCAGATTACCATATACAGACCCCATGCTCTCGTCCAGGCGAGATTTGAGGTGTCAAATGTATCATATTGGATGAAACTGCAACCTATTACTGAACTCGGGTTGCAGATGCCGATATACAGACCCGATGTTCTCGTCCAGACGAGTTTGAGCTGTCAAATATATCATATTGGATGAAACTGAAACCT
>NW_020650973.1:0-531 GCF_003573695.1 Papaver somniferum | reverse complement strand
CTACCGATTATAAGTTGCCCCAAAATGAGTTTTTTCTAAAATCCTTCATGTATTGAATTTTGAAACCTGCTATAATCGGAAGGGAATACAACTTAACAACCTACCGATTATAAGGAGCCACAGATCGAACCCTTGCCATATTCCATAGGTTTTAAGTGTACACAGCCAGCCATAACCACTTGGTTCGTGTTTTGGATGCAGCGTTAATCGGGAGATAAATATATTACAAAACCTACCGATTATAAGTTGTCCCAAAATGAGTTTTTTCTAAAATCCTTCATGTATTGAATTTTGAAACCTGCTATAATCGGAAGGGAATACAACTTAACAACCTACCGATTATAAGGAGCCACAGATCGAACCCTTGTATATTCCATAGGTTTTGAGTGTACACATCCAGCCATAACCACTTGGTTCGTGTTTTGGATGCAGCGTTAATCGGGAGTTAAATATATTACAAAATCTACCGATTATAAGTTGCCCCAAAATGAGTTTTTTCTAAAATCCTTCATGTATTGAATTTTGAAACCT
>NW_020650972.1:0-360 GCF_003573695.1 Papaver somniferum | reverse complement strand
GATGGATATCTCGTATCCGAAAACTAGCAGTTCGACCTGTCAATCCTCCAGGACCTAAATAACTCAATTTTCTCCCATGAACTATTTGTGTCAATGGATTAGTTCGATCCAAAACATGAGATAAGGGGTGTATACTGAAAAATGATTCATAAGTGGTTGTTAATGGAGTTGATGTTACTAAATTATGGCGAGTCGGGATAAATTTATGCCTAATTGCTCCACATATAGTTCCTCGAACCACATTTTCTAAACGAACCATAGCCAATCCGAATTGGTCTTGTAACAGATCCGCTACAGAGCGAATACGTTTATTTTTCAAGTGATTCATATCGTCAAGTGTACCCATTCCAAATTTCATTC